>NW_022103920.1:67911715-67925233 GCF_000313985.2 Echinops telfairi
GTGGGGTGGGCATGGGGCAAGCACTGGGTTGCTAACTACAAGACTGCCGGTTCAAAGGCTTTCTGTTGGAGAAAGATGAGACGATTTTGCTTGTGTAAAGATTTGCCGTCTTGGAAACCGTAAGGCGTAGTTCTCTGCTCTGTGCGGTTCCCAATGTTCAGCATCAACTTGATGGCATTGCACTTGGTCAGAATTGTCTGACTGTAGTGACCCTATAAGACAGTACAACTGCCTCTATGGGTGACCAAGGTTTTAAACCACCTATATTTCTTTTAGCATCTTTGTGCGTGTACTTTACCGTGGGATGTTTTAATTATTCTGTTCAAAACAATGTTCTGATTTACCCACTGGATACTACTTGAGATATAAAAATACCAGAAGAATTTAGAAAGATTTTCCATCATATCACTCCCTGATATTCGTTTCCTTCTGCCTTTACCGGTCTTATGGCTTCCATGAGACCGTTCTTACTCCTTGTTCTCGATCGACCACGGATTTCGACTGCTGTAGTGTTTCTTCTTGCCTTTCCCTGTTGTTCTCCCTCCTCTGATTCCTAGGACCAGTCTTCTGAATCGCTTTCTTATTCAATGAAGCTAGATATCCTTGTGAATATCTGCACAGGCTTGCGTGCTCGTTTCTTCATTCCTTACTGATTCTGCTTGTCTTCATTCTCGGAATATCGTGATTCCAAGGCAGTCTTCGAGATTTCCACAATAATTTAGGGTGATAAAAAGGCCTTTCAGTCCCAAATTCTTTAAAATCAAATGCGTTGGATCATCATTCAGTTACATTTCGTGCTTGACACACTGGGTGAATGTATGGATTGTGATAAGAGATGTAAGAGCCCCCAATAAAAGCATTTAAAAAAAAAAGAAAGAAAATGTTTTGAAAAGAATGATGGCAACATAGGTTATAGATAGATGTGCTTGACATCGTATGGAGTGTCATAAGAGCTGTAGGAGCCCCCAATAAAATGATCACACACACACAAAAGTTACATTTCCCTTCCTATCACCAAGAATGCAGTGCAAAAATCAGAGATCAATAATTGAAGCTAGTTTTAAGCTCTAAAATTATAATGCTTTTTATATTATGAGGGTATTGGGAAATAAATTTGCTCTTATTAGTGAAACTTAAAGTGATTTCTGATGAATGTCTTAGCAAAAATAGAAAAAGGATTAATTTAAAAATATATTTTTGTAAGGAAGGTAGTTTAGATGCAGCTGAAACTTTTTGAAATAAAAGCTAGACTTCTTATGAAATTTAGGGTGTAAAGAATGTTTGTTTTGCATATATTTGTTCGATATATTTATATATTTATATTCTTTGATCTATTTATATTTCTTTGATAATTAAGTTGACTTGATGCTGTAAGGCAAGTCGAGTGGCTTTGGTGCCTCATGCCTTTTGTATACGGCCTCCATTGACTTTGAAATGTGTATTAAAATATGGAAACTTTAAGTATTCTATAATTCATAAAGATCTTTTATGTTATATGTTACAAACATTTGAATTTTAAAGGTTTCTTTGTATTGTTTTAGTAAATCCAGTGAAGACAAATGATTTATAATAAGAAACCAGAGCCTGAACATTACGGCATGAAGTATGGTATTTTGGAATATGCATTTTATGGTCATATGCTTCATAATTTGTAGTATTAGAGCATTGAAATATTTCTCATTTCACTCATTTTATTTTTCAGTGAGATTTAGTTTTGTCATTTTCTTTTTTTTTTCTTATTTGCAAGTGTGCAAATATTAATTTACACAAAAGGAAGTATCTCTTTTAAAAAGGTCTAGAATTATAGCCCCAGTTCTGCTACTCACTTCCTGAATGGCTTTAAATCAAGTTACTTCTAAACCTTTTCTCATTTGTGAAACAAGAGAATTAGGCTTTGTTTTTTCTTTTCTTTCTTAATTATAACTTTTTTAACTCATGGAGATTCCAAAACAAGTAAAAAACAATTATGAAAAGATCCTACACTCTTGACCATCCATCTGATACCTGAGCCCTCTTTGTAATAAGTGTCAAGGAACAAACTTCAGCCCAGGAACAGAGGGTAATCCACTCCCTCTTAAAGCATATCTGACCACTGGTAACTTATGTTTCTCCTCAAAAATGTCAACTCTTGATGCTGTATGAGAAAAAAACCCAACTATATTGTTTTCTGCTTTTTTTACTTTCTTTTTAAAAGAAGTTAATTTAAACACCTCGTTTTATATGTTCCTCACATAACACAGTTAGATTTACAACTTTTCTGGACATACAAAATAGACGTTTTGTAATATTAATGAAGTGAGCAGTAAAATTGATTTGAAAACAAAAATCCCAGACTCGCTGCCATGAAGTAAATTACTGACTCATATCGACCCTATTTCCAAATTCACTGCCATAGAGTCTTTGATAACTCATAGCGAGCCTATTGAACAGAATAGAACTGCCCTCGGGCTTCTGAGACTGTATCTCTTTATGGGGGTAGGAAGCCTTGTCTCTCCCGTGGAGCAGCTGGTGGTTTTGAACTGTGGACCTTGAGGATCGCAGTGATAGATTTAGTTTTGTAAATAATATTGTTTAGTAATCTTATATTTTTAACATTTGTAAGTGAACCCCAGAAAGATTCATTTAGAAAAAAAATCTTTCTGTCCTGGAATTCTAATGACATTGATGTTAAAACAATGTCCCAAATTCTGCCCTGGGACTTAATGAAAATGTACTTATCTCCTTTTGTTCTTATAACAGTCCTCTGAGGAATGACTATCTCCCTTTAAAGGGAGATTAACAAGCTTAGAGATACTGAACAATATGAAAGAGGTTGTTATCAATTTAAGTTTATTATATAAATAAAATTATTAGAATGAGGGATTTTTTTTTAAATCATGAAAAAATGAGGTTAAAAGATAATGATTTTTTTCCTCACAAATCCTCCTCCTAGTTCCTAATGTGAGTGATAGTGCTTTCTATCTTTTATTCTCTATTGTCCTCACAACTACCTCACAGGTAGATATTAACCTTATCCCTATTTTACAGGTGAGTAAACTGAGAATTACTTGCCAAAGATCACACAACTTGGAAGTGGGGGAATTAGAGTTTGAATCTAGGTAGTCTTGTCTAGGAGAACGCAAGCATGCCTATTGCTGCCTGGCCACACTCCACAGCTTTAGGATATTGATTTGGATGGAGCAAAAGTAGATACTTCTCCGTGGACCATTCCAACTATGCAAAAGTATAGACTATCTTTATAGTTACTGATGTATGCACCAGGAAAGCCCTTTGAAAACCCTTCTTTCCTTCTCCCCACCCCACCCTATTGTTTTTTTAAATTAAGTTTACTCAATGGCATATGATATAAATACAAAACCCAAATGGGATATCTTATTTGAAAAGAACTCTTGTTTGTTCTAGGAAGATATACGTTGTGCATATCCTTGATTTTGGAATGTTAAATGAAATTTAGGATGGAGAGATATTAGCAATAAGTTTAATTTTTTTCAAAGGTAACACTTGAATTTAATTGTGGTTTGAAGCAGATTTCTCAATCTTTTCAAACGCATAGCAAAGTCAAATACAAATAGAAATTTTGGATTGTCTGCTACTTTTCAAAACTGGTGCACATAGTTAAGTGCGAGCTGCATTTGGATTGCAAATTCTGTGGTGGCTTCCTCTTGCATTACGCTCTTACTGTCGGGTTTACCCCATAACACTTCTCAGGACGTCAGTCAGAATGCACCCAAAGTTCTCCACAGAGGAGACCCGAACCTTGAGGAAAGTTAGCACGCGTGATCTTACTGTTTCAGAGGAAATTCAAAACAACCACAAAAAAAGGGAAATTCAGCTTTTTCTACTTCTCACATATGGACAACTAAAATTTCTCTGAAATCTGTTCACACTAAGTTCTTTTGTCCTTATTGTATAAATTTTGTTATTACTTTCCTTTTGCTTTGCTTTGCTTTTCTGTTTGTTGAGATGCTTCAGTTTGGCGTGGTAACTTCTCCGCAGTCTTTCTCTGTCTAGGGTTGTGCCACTTTTCCCTTTCTTTTTCTCAGAGGGACTTAGAAGCATGAAACACTTCTCTCATCGTTAGGGCAAATACAAACCTTTTCTGGGATGTGTGCCTTCTGGGCAATTTCAAATCTATCTAGAAGTTTGTATGTTTACCAAAGTAAAAACATCATATAATCCCAGAGTAAACATACATGACAATCCCTGATGATATATTTTGATAAACATGATAAACACCTGAAATTTCTCATCTGAAAATGAGAAATTCCTATCACTAGGGAAATGAATACAAGAAACAATGACAGAGGTTTGGAGAAATAGATGTAAGCAAATCTATTTAAATTTCCCCCCTCAAGTCAGTATACTTAGAATTATTTCTAGTCAATAACCCGGTTGTTGCAGTGAATGTATTTCATGTCATGCTTGTTGCACAGTTTAATAAGCTGACTAGCTTGGATTATACTTTAAAGGAGTATAGCCAGCCTTTTGTAGTACAATGCTTTAAAATGGAAAGCAGTAAAGGTGCAGCAGATAAAAATGATAACCAGTCATGGCATTCTTATCATGGGACTCTATGATCAAGTATAGCCAGCTTTGTATTATAGTTTGTGCCTATTTTCTGCAAAGTTGTATATTTTCTTAGGCATTGTTAAATTGCTATATTTAATGCAAAAGGAGCAAACTGTTCTTTCAAAATGTTTATTGATCAAAACCATGTTTGGCTATGTGGAAAAAAATCTACATAATTTTAATATTATTTTCCTTTTCGTTTTAATAAGGTAGTTTTAATGCTTGTGACAATAATACAAGAGGAGGCAACTCTGCTTCGAATAATAACATTTTAACCAATAAGAGTCTGTGCAAACTCCTAGCATTTGACTTAGTATATCTGTCCCTTGGGATCAGATCATATGTTATTTGAACTTACTGTGGTATTATTAGTGTGTTTCATAAGACATAGGGCCGAGCTACTATGATCTTGAAATGTTAATGTTCTTTTCTTATCACTTTACTGTGTAGATACCCTTCATGAGGCCCATCTGCCACAGCTCATCCTCGGAGGCAGTCCCGGAAACCTCTTTTATAAGAGTGATTTTAAAATGTGGATAAACTCTCAATAGAGTCCATAAGTAAAGGAGAACAGCTATCTTGTCCTTCCCATAAGCTTATCACTGCAAAAAGTTTCATTTGCTTGTCAGGTTTGGATAGACTATAACTGATTGGTTTATTACTTGGACTGACAAGGCAGTTAATTTGCCTGTGTGGAATTTTTTTTTCTTTTTGCACTAATCAGATACATTTAATATGTGCATCATTGAAACTACCGGATAAATGTTTCATCAGAATTGCCCTATTAAGTCATGTCTTTTCCCCCTGTTTTTTTTTTTTTTTGGCAAATGATATACAGTGTTTGGACTTCCTGAAGTGTTATGGAAGCCCGTGGACTTCAGTGCTACCCCTTGTTGTTATTGAACAATTCTAGTAACAAACAAGGAAAGGATGCTTCCCATTAATCCGCTATTCTATTTCACCCAGTTTACTGTACTTATTCATCTATGCAATGCTGCATTGTGAAACAACTATATCCTCCTATAGCAAATGTATTTCTCTCTCTATAAGCAGCAGAGGTGAACGTAACAGTGAAAGATTTGTGCCACTGTGACATTCTAGATTTGACTCACTAGTCCTAGTGTGTAAGCACTAATATTAGCATGAGAAGTATTTTTAATTTTAGATTTTAAGGCCACGAATAAGAGTATATATATGTGTTGATCTCTAGATAATTTTTGTAATATACAAATTTATTCAGTCTTTATTGTTTTATTATGAACTTGCTGTGTTCAGGATAATTTCATTTTTCTCAACCTTAAATATGAAATGATGATTTGCAAGAAGGGATATACAAACCTTATTGACTATATGACCTACCAACTATAAGATCTTCATCAACATCTGTCTTTCCAGAGGTTTACAGAGTTAAAATTTGATCACCAAGTTTTAATGAACCAGTTTTAACTCAACGACACAAATACATTGAATATTCCATCACCCCGTCTTGAACTGATTTAGAAGAGACTCATTGCTGAAATTGAAATGTAAATACATTTACATGTAAATTGTCAACATGCTTCTTGGAATTTCCTGACTTAAGCATGTAATTTTGGACATCTTTTCAGGTTTGGTGACAATTGAAGCTAGTTTAAATTTTAGGACTAGAGAAGAAGACACTGTTATTGATAATCAAAAATGTGTAAATATAAAGTTGCTGTATGCCAGTCATCTATAATGATTGTAAGGAACTATACATTTGGATAATATACTTAATAAAGTAATATGTGTATCAAGTTGCATCTAAACTTAGATTATTAATTTATGGAAACATCTCATAACTTTAGAGGGGAAATATTAATAACTGATAGCAAAACCAGTAAGCTTTTTTTTTTAATGTAATAAAGTACTAACTATCACCCTAGTAACTCAAGAAAAGTAGGTAGTGATTACTTTCGCTGAACTTCAGCTTATTTTAAGGCTAAAAGACAGATTGCTATTTCCTTCACGGAATATGTTAATGAACGAGGATGTGGCTTTTCTTTAGGATACTGTGAGAAATTACTAGTGGGCTTTTTATTTCAGGTCTTTTTGAGAATCAGTAAGCCTGTGGTTTTGTGGCACTTTTTAAGTAAAATCGTTCCCATCCTGCTTCCGTTTAGAGTGCTAATGTTCATCAGTCTCCATCTTGTAATATTTAGTGGTGAGTGTTATTCTATATTTTGGTGCTAACCTAAAAAATCTTTGCTACACAGCACACATATAAACCTTATCCTTTAGAAGATGATAAATCCTGAAAATGCAGTTGGACTAGTGAAACTTTGGAAAGGAAATCAGTAAAACGCTTTCTCCTGAGTAATCTCTTAAATGCTTTTCTATTTCAACAGTAAACAATTGACCTTTGCCCATAATTGGTCCAATTGCTATCCAAAGAAGACATGACTGTATATTTAAATATACATTATATGGTTCATATTTCACAAACATAGGTACAAAGAAAACAACATGGCAGTTAAAAGACACAATAGAAAAGAAGTGAAATTGCTTTGAAATACAAGTAGAAAGACATGGCATTTTATAGCAATGGTTCTCAAAATCTCTTCCTTTCCTGTTGTCCCCGATACCCACTGTAAGTTTCTGATTCAGTGGGTCTGAGAAGTCTGGAAATTTGTATTTTTAATCGGTTCCCAACTGATCTGAATCTGCTGGCTGGAGACTCAATGTTGAGAATCATATTTGAAGTATTAAAAAAACCCTTGTGTTTTGTTCAACATTGATTGATGAATGTGCCCTAAGTCGCCTTAGATAGAGATAAAAGAATTCTCCTCTACTACAACACTTAAAACATAACTATTCATGTGAATTCAGTTATAACTTTATTTTCCACCTGTTATTGGAACAGTACTGTGTAGTTGAATGTTGAATTGAGGTCAATGAAGGAAGTTTCAAAGATCATAACTTTTGTCCACAGAACTAGTTTTTTGTAAGAAAAGACTTGAAATCAGTTAATAATTATGTATGAACCTAAACAAACTCAGCATTAATCTTCCTCATCCTGTCTACAAAGTATATGCGTTATCATTTTGTCATTCGTCTTGAATAGTTATGTTGTTAAAAGTAATTGCTGACGAATAAATAATAATATTCATACTCATGATCCTACTTCCCTGGGTTTATCTCCTCTTAAAACTAAATGCATTATTCTTTTTGAATCCTTAAATTCACTGATTGACAAAGCTCACCAAATATTTACTTGATTGACAGTATAGAAATGTTTTATGAGTATTTCACCAAATTTTCTCTTGGTGACTCTGCAGCAGAGAGTGGCCTATTTATTACATTATTATTACTTAGCTTCTGAAATTGTTTTTGACTATTGAAATTCTTTTAAGACATCCAGCATTAAGTCAAATGACATCATATGAAAGCAGAATATTTTCCTTCCTAGTCTAAGTCAGCACTTTGCAAATGTGCATACTATGAAGGATGGGATCTATAGCATCTCTGAAATAGGCATGCTTTGCAAATACTTCTTTATTCAAATGTGCGCCCCTTTCCCCCAGTGCTCACGCTAAGACTTTCTGCAGGCCTGCTGATAAGATTCACTGCTGTTTAGGTACCTAGGATATAATGAAATTGGATTCTCATGCTGGGCTTTGTAAACAAAATGAGATTGACCCCCAGCCATTATCTCATTTATCTAATTTACAGGGTAAAATCAGGATCTACACTATCGATTAGAGTGTAACTAGTTAATTATGAATAGGGAAATACAAAGTTACGTGGGACTTGGGCACAGCAGGTCGTAGTGCTGACAAGTTTCCAAGGACATGAGCAGATGGAGATGAGTTTATTAAGAACAGAGCAGACGTGTTCCAGGTACGGAAATGTCTAATCAATCTCTCTTACTGTGAAGAGGTACTTGACCTTATTCCGTGTTTTCATATGAAAAATTTTGTTCCTTGCTTTATTTTTGTCTTCACTTTTTTTCTGGAAATCTAGCTGTTGAGGAAGTAGTTGAAGTGATCCTATTCTTTAAGTGTCTATTAAAGATGGATTTGAGTAATTATCCCCCAATTTTTCCAATTAATATCCTACTATTGGTAACCTGTTTTTGTCTTTTTTACTACCCATTCATTCCCTATTGCCTGTGCTAGAAATAGAAGTCTTTAGTGATATTAATGGAAACAGGTTCAATTCCTACATAATGTGAAACACGGTCTAAAAGATAATTCCTAATAAATTTTCTCATGCATATATTTGCACTAAAGTTGTAAAATACAAGGAATAAATTATTGTTTATTGATATTAAATGTTATTCTAAAATTGCTGGAATATAGAATTTTGTGCAAGTATATATCATTTAAAAATAATTTTACTTAAGACCATTATCTAACATGTTCTCCATCTGCTAAGATCTGTAATTAAGATAACTGGCCTTGGTTCAATGAAAATTTATCATTACTGGTGAATAGATTTGTGTAAGTGTTTGAGTTGTTATTGAGATTTTTATTTAAATCTCAAAACTAAAATCTTTTTGACATTGTGATACAGATTTTTTCCTTAAAGAGATGAAGTAAATCCAAACCATCAATTATCTTGATATTTACTTGTGTTTGAAGTGTGAACAGATGCATAGTATTTTTAGAATCAATTCTTAATTTTACTCTTAGAGGGGATTTAAATACTGTTTCACTGACCAAAAAAAAATCCCAGCATTGATCAGCTTGATCATAAAAAAATGTACATCCCTTTTTGAGTCCCTTTATGAATGTCATGTTTCTCTTTTATCAGAAGTTTAGGTTGTCTGGCTATAAATTATATGCATAGGAATTGCACTATTTCATACACAGATATTTATTTAGCGTACTCCTCTAGCTAAATTGATAGAGTAAAAATAATCTTTTCAAACTGTCTCCCAGTTTGTTTGTTAGGCTCAGGAGGAAATAAATCAGTTGCTTCTTCTTATTTGTATGCGTAATTTCAGTAATCAGATAATTCCATTGACTTGCTAGATGGACCTTAGTATTTATGTGCATAAATCTTTTCTTTCTCTTCTTTGTCTAGGGTGCTATACTTAATAATACACTAAGTAAGTATTTTAAATACATATAGAACTAATTTAATGTGTACAAGACCATATATACAGTTGCTTTATTGTTTACATTTGTATCCGTTATGAATATGATGTTTAGAAAGTTGTGCTTAGTAGGAATCTAATTAAACAATCAGGTTTCACTTTATCTTATGAATGGGATTCATTTCATCTCATTTAAAATGGTAATTTTATTGTTAATGTGTATAATATTTATTAGATACTTAATGGATATTCTTAATTGTCCACTTTGCATTTTATTAAGATAAAGACCGTGGCTTTTCTTTAGAGGTTGGTTTTGTATTCTCTCTCACTATTGTAAGATGTTGCATTTCCCTATTTGACAGTGTGCTCTTGGCATAGTACATAGACATCTGTGTTACTTAATAAAATACATTGTGTTTTATCACTATACCTTTGTGGGTCAATGACTGCTTTGGCAAAAAATAGGTTAAAATTTTATTCAATATTTATCTTGATAAATTCACTCTGTACTATATTATGTGTCTCAGTGGTGTGTTATCAAATATGTGTAAAAAATAAAAGTAGAGAACATAAATATTCATTTGATCAACAACTACCTCAACACCATTTCCACTTTTCAGTAGCAGACATGATTGCAGACACACAAACTTCTAATATTTCAATTTCTAAAATGCTCTAAATTTGTAATACAGCAAAAATTTCTTGCTGACAAGAATTACTAAAGAATAAAACTAGTGTGCATGTATGAAATATGTAATCTATTTTATCTACATTATTCTTCAATTTCTAAGATTCTTATCAGTATCTTTTACATTTGTCTATGGTGCATTGATTCTTTCGGATTCTGACCATGTTAGTGTTTACCTGTGTTATTTAGTATTTATATATGTTAGCAGCCCATAAGCTATGGATTTTAATTCAGTCCTCGAATGTAGAAGCATTTTCCACACAGAGGTAGTCTCAGATGTCCCTAGAATGAGCTCATATTGACTTGCTCATTACCAGCGGTTGCCTTCAGGATGGGGGTCTTCATTTTCAGGAGTATTATCTTTTTGTTATTGAGCTTTACAGTTGAGATCTTATTGCTCCCCACTAATGAATAAAAGTTTCTGTTACTTCATTTTACCTCTGATTCCAACTGATTCTGACAAGCTTTTCCTCTGGAACCATCACTAGTATGTTAAGATATCACCAGTGAAGGAATCAATCAATATAAATCATTAGGTCACTTGAAAATGGCATATACTTCACATTATAGTTTTAGAAAACTAACATCTAAAACCTTTTTTATCCTTTAAATTATTTCTTTTGTGAACAGTTTTATTGGCACACAATTCAAATATCATACAATTCAATAGTTTAATCATTGCATTATTTCTTGAGCCGAAAGCTGATATTTATATTCATTGGAAATGGCAACAGATAAGAATTATATCAGTGTAGCAAGCATTCTTAATTTATTAATTGGAAACCCATATCTACACAAAAATAATAATTACAATTCACCTTTACAGTCCTGGTGATGATTGTCATCTTATTCACTAGCAATCTTAATTTATAAAGTAATATAACAGAGTTATAAAATAAATGCTCATCAGCAAATAGTAATTTGATATTGAACCAAGAGCCCCAATTAGCCTCCAAACGAGTGGTTTAGCTAAAATAATAATAATGATAACAATAAAAATTGTGCCTATATACTTAACTCAGTAGGTTTTCATTTCCATGACGTTCTCTGAAAATTTGTATAATATTAGGTTTAATAGACTTGTTTTCCAAGTCGACAGCAAGTTATTGTTGGGGAAAGATGCTTAGCAAAGCTCCCTGATAATACAGGAAGCAGTGGCTACTATATCAAACTGGTGAGGACCTTGAGAACATGTAGAAATTGAACATGAGTATCCAAACAGATCAGCTAGCAGTATTTATTATAGGTGTAAAATGTTGCTACACCGTTAAATACACAGCAGTATCTGGTAACCGCACTGTAACTCCGAGGTCAGCTAAAGCTCACTGCCACGTAGTTGATGCGGACTCATAGCAACGTACAGGACAAGGTAGAGCCGCCTCTGGGTTTCAGAGACGGTGCTTTTTCACTGAGCTGCTGGTGATTTCTAACTGCTGAGCTTCCATAGCTCGACTCGCAACCACCAAGCTACCACGATTCCGAGGTGACAAAGGCAGAATGAATTAAATATACTATATGCTCTTGATGAAGAAAACAAATGAAGGCGATTTTTTTCAATATTGTGTCACCGATGGCTGATCTACTGGTTTTCATATTTGATCTGCCTTCAACGATCTCGCGATCTCAACGCCTCATAAACTGAGAAGCACTTATAGTCCGAGTGTTCCTATAACCATCTACACATAAATGTAATGAAAGTTTAGGAATTGCAAAGTGAATACCTTGTGTTGAGAAAGCATAAAATTAAGTCGTTTTATTTAGTTTATGTTAAAGGATGTAAGGTAAACTCTATATTTCTCTTAGTTTTTAATTCCAGTAAAGCTAGTATTTGACCAAGACAGTCTTTGACCATTTTAACTGCTTTTAAACATATATTTTGGATAGTTTATTTATATACTGCCATATTAAATACATTATTAATCCTATTTTATCTATTCTTATAGCTAGAATTACAATACTTTTTTTCAAAGTCTACATAAGACTTTTACAGGAATTGCTATCTTAAGCCTAAAAAGGATTGGGGATGTTTTTGAGGAAGAAAAGTGCATAAGCTTATTGGTTTCATAAAGAGAAAAATTGTAGAAAAGAAGAATGCATACATTTTTGATATATAATTGTGTTTTAAATTTTATTATACCTCAATAACTTAAAACTAAGTTGCTCAGCTTTTCTGAAACTCTGATTTCACAGTGGCTCTTAAGGAGATTGAGTAATTATAGCATGATATCAAATGTTTACTAAAAATTTTTACTAAATGTTTACTAAAAATTATTACGATGTGAGTTTTAAAGTGAGTTATTTTCTCAGTGCTGTTCATAACTAGAACTTTCTTTTTTCTTCCAGCAAAGGTTATTAATAGTAATTTTGTAGTTTATTCAAGTAATTTGTCTTCTAGACATTTCTTAGTTGTGAATTTCTCAATTAATGACATTTTATCAGTAAGAATAATAATAAATGAAGGCAATTTAACAACTAGTTTGGGGAATTTTTTTGCGTGGAATTTTTAAAAGATAAATGTTACACAATGAAGCGAAGAGGATAGCCCCATGTATAAGCTGCCTGCATCTTATTTATGATTAAATTTGGGTGTTGGCACTCCAGCTGATGCAATGGTCTTTGTACAAGACACTGAAATCACGCAGGTCTTTCTGTGCTGTCAGCAGGAGGAGATGGTCTGAAACGAAGAGTAGGTATGATAGTTCTTTTAGACTTTGTACATCACAGGTGGTCAAGACACTTTAAAAGATTTGTTCATAAGCAAGAAAATGTAGTAGTACTTTGAAAATCTGCACTGAGAGAAAGTGACTGGCACATTTTAGAATAATAATTTATAATCCTTACAGAGATTTTTTTTTACCTCTTCTGTTTATTTAAGTGTTCAGTGATTTAATATAAAATTGTTTATTTTGTTAAGTATTGTGCTAGCATGCTATAAATATTATAAAGTTCTTTTATAATCTACTCTAACTTGTAGAGAGTGGTAGATCTACATTGTGAGTCATTAGTTCTAGTTTATTGTAGCCTAATAGAATTTCTTAGCATTCTGGAATTCAGAAAATATTCACAATGTACTGAATCGAATTGATAATCTTGAATTATATGTTAGTATTACTGTTTTAAAATCTCTGTTTTTCAGGTAATAGGTAAATGAATGATTCTTTAACTTTAGAATAAAAATTATGGTTTTGTTATTCTTTGGCAC
>NW_022103920.1:67925333-67929676 GCF_000313985.2 Echinops telfairi
TGTTATATTTTCTTTTTCTTAACATATTTATTTCTGATCTAAAGTTGCCTTTGTTAGATACACTTATAAGTCTACAAGCCGAGAATAGAATTTACAGTGTTAAAGGTGAAGTATACAGCAGTTTGCCTTTATACCTTTGGAAAACGTGGGCTTTGCATCATTTAGATATTGTGTGAATCTGTTCACTCTGCAGGTGTGATGAATGCAGACTCTGCTACCATTTTGGCTGTTTGGATCCCCCTTTGAAAAAGTCTCCCAAGCAAACAGGCTATGGATGGATATGTCAGGAGTGCGACTCCTCGTCTTCTAAGGTAACAGAACCAGGAGCTTGTCGGGAAGACGCGCTTCCCGTAGCTTTCATTGGTTTTCTGTATTACGCCATTAGCTTCTTAAATTGTAAAGTAATTGAATAATGAGGGACTAACGTTTCAATCTCATGCATTAAAAAAAACGATACTGCTATGGAAATTTTATTAAGGAGCAAAAAGGAAAAGAAAAAAAGACCTCTATTAATTATTTAAACTTCCTGTATAGAATGTTTGGAGGTTTTTCTGTATTACTGTAGCATATCAATAGTACTCTAATATCCCACAAAAGTCACTGTCTGTTGTATACCACACCCAGGCAGTGGTAGGAAAATCCAGCCCTGTTTCTTATAATTTACATTTATTTTGACAAATATTGTGTGTGTGCGCACATTATCACAGAATAGCCAATAAAATCCTATTTTAATTTGTAGATGATTCTTCTGAAATTCATTCAATATATCCAGAATGTTTTGTAAGGCATGTTCTTTACTAAGGGGCGTCTCTGACTGGTCCAATGGTTAATGCACGTGGCTGCTTATCGAAACTTTGAAGGTTTGCATCTACCCTTCGTTGCCCTGGAGGAATGGCATAGCAATAAGAATTCTGAGAATTCACCTGCTGGAAACCCTGTAGAGCTATTCTGATATACATGGTACCACCATGAGGGAGAATTGACTCCGTCAGCTGATTTGCTTTTGGTTGGTTCTTTAATAAAGCCGGTTTTCATATCCCGTATCATATTCCTGATGTCTACCTTAGCCAAGTGGGCAGGGAGAACTTTGTAATGAAGTTGTTTTATACTGTGTTCTAAAACTAAACTGTTGAAAGTATGTATTTTACATATCAACATTCTAATCCTAAACTGTGCGCATCTACAGTTTAAGATGACTACATGATTGTGTAAAGTGTGTGTGTGGGTGTCTAGGCTCTGGTGCTTTGACTCATTTAGCAGAAATACTAAACGTATTAGAACTAAGACATCCTGATTGTTTGTAGGTTAGTCAAATTGTTTTTCCTTAAACAATATAACTTAGCTGTCTGTTGTATGATGGACCTCACAACATCTTTCTTCAATGCCACTTCAATGCATTTGTTCATACTACAGTGAGATAAAGTTGATCCTAAATTTCTGTCCTGTGATGGAATTTTAAATGTTCATATCATTACTTTAATGATTTGTTCCAGCTTACTGAAGAGGTCTTCTGTAAAAGTTTATGTATTGAGGAATAAATCTTAACTAAAGTATTTAAAGGTGTTTTTATTAATAACCAGAGTTTAGTTAATATTTTATAGCTTCATGTAATAATTTAAAAAATAGATTATACTATATATGTCATTTAATAATTAAACAATTTGGGCCAAACATATAAGCTATGTACGTAATAGTAATAAGTTATTTTATAGTCATTTTTAAAAGTTCCAGATTTAAGAGGAAGTATATTTAATATAACATTTTTATTGCATAATTAAAAAACATATTTAAGAAATTATAATTAAGTGAAAATAATGGGGATTTTGGTACTGAAGTTTTAAATAATTGTTTTATTGGACATGTTGTGGTCTCTGTAGGTTTTCTATGTATTTGTTTGGGGTTCCTACTCGTACCCAACATGCTAGTTAGAAAAGCAGTTTATGAAAAAGAGTTTGCTACCTTTTATAAATACTATTAAGTATGTAGCATTAAATAAATATAAAGAGAAGCTTTGTTATGTTATCAATTAATATGGTCAATAAATGTTAAAAAATGAAAGGGAGCATGATTCAGATGTCTTAGGAGCATATTCCATATTTTGTACATGTTGCAGGTCCAGGTGCCATTAAGAGGTCAGATTTTTGTCTGTTTTTTCTTTCTCTGTAGAAGGAATGGATTTTAGGGTGAATAAAAATTTATCATGAAGGCACATTGTTAGAAAAAAGCATGCCTTGTGTTTGCTGTACTCGGTTTGACCTATGTTTGAATATCAGATATAAACAGCTAATGTTTTCAAATTTTTATTTAAGCATTGTTCTAAACTTTGGAATGTCACAGCAATTTATGATAAGTATATACTGTAAAGATTTCCCAACAGTAAAATGGGATTGTAATTTCATTTTACCATTGTGACTATTACTATTATCCTTAACAATTGAATTTAATGTAATACTAAATCAACAAATTAAGAAGACTTAATTTATGCTCTTGAATATTTATGTTTAACCAAGCTTATCTTATTTTAAAGACTTTCATTTCTCACCACTGTATTGTATATTTCTGTTCACATAGTCTCGTGAAAGGTTTGCTAGTACAAAAATGCTAAATAAGAAAGCACTGATGGATAGTGTCATGCTGTATGATTCCTTAAATATAGAACCTTTCAAATCCAGAAAGCAATATACACCGAGTTAAAGGGGAAAAAAATTAGTAGGATATTGGGACCCAAAAGCAACCTGAAATTTACTTATCCTTTATTTTCTTCAACTTACTTTGGTGAAAATTTATTTTTTAGATATTTGTTATGTTCATGTGCTTCAGTGGTATGGAACACTAGCTATTTTCATGCCTTGGAAACAGTAAGTAAATTGCCAGTAAGTTTAAGTGAAGAGGAAGTGAATACCAAATTATCATTATAGCCATAAAGTATAAATTCATCTCCCTTTCCCTTAGGCAGTCGTTTTATTAAGTTCAACAAGTCTGTACTTTTCTTATAGAAAAGTGACTGTTTGATAAGAAATTATTATTTCTTTGCTTAGAATTTTAGATCGTAGGTTAAGGTGTGTAGTTGAGTATTTCCATGCTGATGGACCCAAGAAAATATACCTGCTAAACAATTTACCTTTCTGTAACATTGTATTTTAATGTGCATTTCTCTATATGTCTTATAATTTTAATATATTAGCACTACATATATTTCACACATAAATATTTATGTTAGGGCATATACTTTGAATGATTTTTAGTTTTGAGGTATATCATTAAAAAATTAGAAATTGACAACCAATACTATTACCGGAGTGATTTTTCTGAAAGCATATTTGTCACATCTCTGCTAAAGTCTCTTTTGTTTCTCCCTATATATCCAAAAGATAACTAACAAATTCAGAAAATTAAGATTGATATTTTATTACTATGTAATTCTCAAACCTCATTCAGGTGCTACCATGTTCCCCAGTAATGTCCTTTGTAGGGATCCCACACAGAATCACATGTTGCATTTAGTTTTCATGTTTCTTTTGTTTTTGATTGGCCTGTCACTTAGTTATTCCTATGTTTTCATGACCTTCACATTTTTGAAGATTGCAGACCAGTTACTTTGTAGAATGTCCTTCACGTTGCATTTTTCTGACATTTTGTCACAGTTACAATGCTTTTATGCGTCTTCAGTGAGGACATTGCAGGGCTGATACTGTGTCCTTACAGCATTCTGTTAGGCGGCTCATGAGTTTTATTTGACCCACAGACAGTGATGGTGATCATCACCTTTTGACTAAAATGTGGTGTGCATTCTTCTCCACTTTCTTTCCCTCCCGGATTAATGAGTAATTTGTGAAGAAAAGTCCTTGAGACTAAGTAAAGACTCTTGTCCTTATCAAAGTTTCATTTTGTTTTATTAATGAAATATGATCATTATTATCATTGCTTATGTTGATATCTAAATTCTTCCTGATATGACTAATGCGTGCTCTGCAGGCTGACTTCAGTGCCCTTTGATGTGGTTCTATGATTCTCGGAGTACTTCTTTACTAACGATTTATTAGGCTCCATTTGACTCTTCCTTTCCTGACTCCTGGACTTAGCCATTTCTCCAAGAAACCCTGGCTACTTTTTGTGGAGAATGGTAGTTAGAAGCCACGATTCAGGTGCTAAATGTGCTCCTTTTACTAAAATGTTATTGCTCTTTGTTATTACTGATAGACAAGGCCAAGGATTAGTTATATGTGTAAACATTCATTCATACATACATTTGGACTTATATATTTTGTCTTTATGTATATTGAAAAACATTCTAGTTTTTTCCCTCTCCATGTGTTTAACTCCTTCTAGACAGAAAGTTGGTG
>NW_022103920.1:67930602-67938497 GCF_000313985.2 Echinops telfairi
TCTCATCACTGGTCCTGAGGGATTCATCTGTCCTGGATTCCCTGTGTTTCCAGTTCCTATCTGTACTAGTGTACATCATGTGGTCTAGCTGGATTTGTAAGGTAGAATTGGGATCATGATATTGTGGGGGGTGGGGAGGGAAGCATTTAAGAACTAGAGGAAAGTTATATGTTTCATCGGTGCTACACTGCACCGACTGGCCCGTCTCCTCCCCACGACCCTTCTGTAAGAGATGTCCAGTTGCCTATAGATGGGCTTTGCATAGCTAAAATTTTAACTCCTTAGAAATTAATAAAAAATACAATCCAAGTCAAACCTCAACAAACTGATGTTGAAAAGTTTACATATAAGATTTAAAGTAGACTTATTATAGCTGCTTTTTTTTCTTTGGTCTTAAATAGGCTGTAATTCATTATTGTATCTTTTATAGGGTATACTGGATACAACTGTCTTTTGAAATGCACAAAATGATAATTTGTTTTGATTTAAATGAACTTGGTTAAATGAACATATATTAATAATTATTTAAATGTGCTTTCTACAAGTACTGCAGAGAAATTACAGCAAATGGGTCAGTATTCTAGATTTTCATTTTACTTAAAGCTCTCTTTTGTGAAAAGCCATGGTGTGTGTGTGTGTGTATGTATATATACATATATATGTCATTATCTGATTATCACATAATGAGTTGTTTTAGCCTAGAAACCTTTATTTGGTCATTTTTATTTTGTCCTTCTATTTTAGTTATTTAGTCCTATGATAATAGAAATCCAAGTGAATGGCTTTAACATTTAGAAAATGATTGTTTAGGAAGCAAGAAGTCCAAACTGACAATGGCAGCAGTGGGAGATGGCATTCTATTGTTTTCAGTTTGGGAAGGGAGATCCTTGTCTCCTCTTAGCATCTGTAGGTCGGCCCTTTCTTAGATACCTCCCCGTGTCTTGGCATCAATCTTTTCTTGAATCTAGAAGTTTCTAAGAGCAGAGACCTGGGTCCAAAGGACACACTCCTTTGTGATTCTTCTTTCTGAATGGTAGTGGGTTCCTTTCTCTGCTCACTTCTAGTCCTTTGCTGTGTTGTAAGATCAGATGTGTTACTGGGTACAGTCCGGAGCGACTTCTCTTCTTTCAGATCCCCTCAGGGGTGTGATGGGATCAGACCCCGACAGTCATAGTGGGTTATACTGCGCTGAGTCCGCAAGATCACAATTTGAAACCACCAGCCACTCCTCGGAAGTCCATGGTCCAGCCAAGGTGACATTTTTGGGGGGATGTCGGTGGGGGGGATGCCATTCTGTTCATAACAGCAACTCCTGAGCAGTAATAATCAGTGAATTCATATGTATGGAATCCTCATCTAAATCCTTAGAGAAGATTTTCTGGAATTACAGTTGCATGACAGCTGGGGCAAGTGGTAATTCTTGATAAGCATTTATATTAGAAAGAAATCTCTGGGTGGGGGAAATATTATATATACACATGTATTTCCCCCTAAAGGTTCTGCAGTGAGCTACTAGAATTTTACCAATATTATTGTCCTAACATATTCCCAGAACAACACATATGAACATATATTTTCAAGTAAAACAGTCACTGAGAATTATGCCTCTTTATGAGCTGAATGGAACAATCTCTCCGAGGATATCTTGCCACAAAACATTAAACAACCACTTTTAATTGAATCTGGTGATATTGGAAATTGAATGTCTAGATTTTATGTATTATGAAGATTTATATAAAATATAAAATTAAAATGAAGTATCCTTTAAAGTGCTTTTAAGTTAGAAGCATATAACTGACCCATTAAAAAAAGACTTAATATTTTCAATATTCATTTGACCTCTGGGAGTTTACCTGGCACTAGGTTGAATTTTAAGTTTCTGAAATTAGCATGGTTGACTGATAAGTCACTTTCGGATAAAACTTATATCATTTAACTGTTTTAATTCAGTACTCTTAGCATTTGTGTGACAAGCATTAGAGATTAAAACATGGTACTATATTAATCTGTTCTGTGTTTAAATTTGCCATTTTACTGGTATTGGTATGTAAAATTCTGGAGAAAAAAGTTTATATGATATACATCAGAATTATATAGACTAAATCTGTGGTGATTTGAGATTATTACTAAAAATATAAGAATTAAAAACTTTTGCATGGTTAACCTTGATGATGGCTATAATTTTACAATCTAAAATTTAGATTTCCTCTTTGCTATAAGCAAGTGATTAAATCACAGATACCCAGTTCATTTTATACTTCATCTATTCTAAATTCAGGTTAGAGCATTTTTTCATGGCAGTCTGTTTATTTAAATATATTTTAAGTGAAATTTCCAACTGCGCACTATACTTTGGGATTAGTAAAAATGATTTGTGATTCATTAAAAAGTTACTAATAATTATAGTTGGTATCATACTTCTCTTGCTTTTTTCCAAAGGAAGTTATGTTGTTTAAACTGAACTTTTATTTAATGAATTTAATGTGTTATTTATTTGTCATATTATTATTTCTAAGTGATTACTTATTTTTATTTTATTTACTTTTAAATCATCTTATTGTGAGCTCGTACAACTCTTATCACAATCCATACATACATCCATTGTATGTCAAGCACATTTGTACATTTGTTGCCCTCATCATTCCCAAAACATTTGCTTTCCACTTGAGTCCTTGGTATCAGCTCCTCATTTTTACGCTCCCTCCCCACTTCCCTCATGAACTCTGGATAATTTATAAATTATTGTTATTTTGTCATATCTTATACTGTCTGATGTCTCCCTTCATCTTTCTGTGGTTCATCCCCTACAGAGGAGGTTATATATAGATCCTTATAAGCGATTCCCACTTTCTACTCGACCTTCCCTCCACCTTCCTAGTATCACCACTCTCACCACTGGTCCTGAAGGGATCATCTGTCCTGGATTCCCTGTGTTTCTGGTTCCTATCTGTACCAGTGTACATCCTCTGGTCTAGCCAAATTTGTAAGGTAGAACTGGGATCATGATAGTGGGGGGCTGGGGGTGATTAAGGGGGAAGCATTTAGGAACTAGAGGAAAGTTGTATGTTTCATTGTTACTACACTGCACCCTGACTGGCTCGTCTCCTCCCGTGATCCTTCTGTAAAGGGATGTCCAGTTGCCTACAGATGGCTTTGGGACCCCAATGTGTACTCCCTCTCATTCACAATGATATGATTTTTTGTTCTTTGATGCCTCCTACCTGATCCCTTCGACACCTCGTGGTCACACAGGCTGGTGTGCTTCTTCCATGTGAGCTTTGTTGCTTCTGAGCTAGATGGCCGCTTGTTTATCTTCAAGCCTTTCAGACCCCAGATACTATGTCTTTTGATAGCCAGCACCATCAGTTTTCTTCACCACATTTGCTTATGCACACATTTGTCTTCAGTGATAGTGTCGGGAAGGTGAGCATCATGGAATGCCAATTTAATAGAACAAAGTGTTCTTGTATTGAGGCCAAATGTCCATCTGCTATCCTAATACTAAACCTATAAATATATGCACATAGATCTATTTCCCCATCATCATGTATAAATATATCTATATATGTACATGCCTGTATTTAGACTTCTATAAATGCCCTTTGCCTCCTAGTTCTTTCCTCTATTTCCTTTTACTTTCCTCTTGTCCCACTCTCGTGCTCAGCCTTCATTTGGGTTTCAGTAATTCCTCTTGGTTACATTGCCCTTGATTAATCCCTACTAGGCCTCTTACTGCCACTGATTTTGGATCACTTGTGGTTCCCTTGTCCCTGGGTTGGTCAACACCACTTCCTTTTCCACCCAGACTCATCGGTCCCTTTGTTTTCTCCTCCAGATTGTTTATCCAGCCTATCTTATCTAGATAGACCTGCAGAGATAATAATATGCAACCCCCTCAAAAAAAAAAAAGACATAGCAAAACAGATCAACAAAACAATGACAATAACAAAAACCCCAATGACAAAAAAAAAAAAGAGCAAAGCCTGTAAATAGTTCAAGATCTCTTTGCTGACTTTTAGGAGTGTTTTCTAATCCAGTCTGATGGGGTGCCAGACCCTGGCCCTAAAGTCTGTTCTTGGTACTTCCTTGGGACATCCTTGTTGTGCTCCCCTTGCTGTTCTATTGCACGCCCTAGTGTATTGCCTCAGTGTGGTGGGTTCAGATGGGGTGCATTTCCCACACTGTGTCTCCAGTGTACTCTCCTGGAGGTCTGGGGTTCAGTGAGGGATGGCCTGTCTCAAGTGGGTCCTCTCTGTGCTGCTCTGAGTGGGGATATCACCCTCAAGGCTTGCTGGACCAGAATGTGCACCTAAGAAATATTTTTATCAAGTACTTATCTTCAACAAAAGACATATCATTCACTGTACCTTATAATGGAATTGACATTGGGATTTAATTCATTAGCCTCTGACCTGTTGAATTCTATAGCCTAGGGTCAGTTTCCTGGGACCATGCAAAACACATTAAGTATATAGGTATATTTCATTAAGTCATTGTCAACTATTTTTTAAAGTTTTGAAAATATGATTTCTTCCTTCCAGTTAAATCTTGTCAATGCTTATGAAACATACATTTTGATAAAATATTATATTTATAGAGAAAAATAATCAGAAATTATAACAATCACCACCAATGTATTTTATATTAATCATTTAAAAAATTGAAAAGCTAAGCCACTTTATGAGTAATCTACTACATACTGGATAACCCAAGCCCTTTTCTAAGTGAGGTGGCATGTGGGTCTGATGTGTTTACATAGCATGCTGTGGATTACTGTATGTGATGAGAAACAAGTCATTACTGTATTGATTCATCATAGTACAGTAGGGTTCCATACATTTAAAAAAATGCCTTTCAAGAGTCACTGACTTCGTATTTTTCTCTAGTTTTAAAATAATAGCACTATTTTGAAAAAAAAATTACTCTCCTACTAAAAGCAGAAGGGAGTTAAGCAGAAGGATATTTTTAAATGTTTTCAAGGGTAATTTTTAACCTTATTTACCCAGTATTTAAAATATCAAAATCAGGTAATATATTATACCAGTGTTTCATAGATAATAATGTTCTAAAAACAGGACTCTTGTGGAACTCATGCATTAGTTACACAAGCTTGCAGTTAGATACAGTGTGTGATGAGGGAGATGTTCTTTGTGAAGACATGAGCCTAGTTGAAATAAGGCACCTCATTCTCAGAGTTGAGAAAGTAACACTTAAATGACAGAAACACATTAGCTTGTTATTTCTATGTTTCTAACTATATAGCTTAATTGTTTTAGTTAGAAAATCATTCACTTTGAAAAGTTATGTTTTAAATATATTGCTTTTAACCTGCAAATTGTAATTTAAGATATATCCTTTTTCCTACAACTTAGAGAGACTTCTTCAAGACAGGCCTTAAATCTAAGCTAAGAAAACTCAAATAATGTACTCTTATTCTTAATGGAATTGAGTTCTGAAATAACATATATTTAAGCAGTCTATTTTTGAATTTCCCATAGAGTCTTCATCAAAATTTGATTAGAAATTATGGATTAGGTTTGAGAGTATAGTGGACGTGTGTTATATATATCATTGCTTATATCTTGATGTGTTCAGTTTTGATACTTCTGAAATCAGAACATGTATATGCAGTTTGTATCTTTAAATGATACTTATTTCTCAGTAACATTTGCCATTGAATTTGTGGGTTTCCTTCAGTCTAAGGCTATGTAGAATAAGAAAAGACAGTAAAGTTATATATGAAGTTGAAGTACACACGATGATGTAATAGAAGAAACTTTTGAATAGAAGCAAAATGGGTTCAAATCTTAAAATTTACAATGCTATGACCTTTAGTAAGCTGTTTCACTTCAATGAGTTTCAGATGGCTCATTTGTAAAAGGTTGATGGTAATCCTTGAAATAGAGGTGCTCTATTAAAAAGAGCACATAGCATTACTTCTTATTCTTAAACAGAAGCAAGCATTTGTCCACACAGCAAAAAGTTCAAAATTGCTGAAATTGTTCTCATTTTCAAATGTAAGAAAAACTTTCAAAAAGAGCAATTTTCTGCTTTTTTACCTGCACACATATCAAGAAAAACAAAATTACCTGCCTCTTTCAGGGTCTCATATTGAATAAACGAAGGTCAAGTATAACTTGTAATTTAATCTCTTGGTACAATTAAGAAAACATGAAAGCCATCTTTACAATGAATGCATTTTAAAGCAGCTACAAGTATAAACTTGTAAAATTATACACTAATTGTGTATATATAAAGTATATATAAAGCAATTTTTCTAAATTCATTGTAGATCATGAACAAAGTGTGTACTTCCTATTTCACATTAAATTGCAATTATGGTTCTCCCAATTGAGCGGGTGATCATGAACTAATATATTTATTTTATAGATAGAAGTCATGATATTTAAAACGTTCTATTTTCATATTTACTCCACTTGTTTAAGTAGTGAATGGTAGAAGAGACATTAACTGATCTGAGCACAAAAGGGAAATTGTTTTTAATTGAAGATGTTTGGGGAGCTGTATTTGGTCATACATTATAGATTAGGGAGAGGTATTCTTTCCATGCCTAGATAATGAAAACTGTGAGCCTGACACTGAAACAAGAGGGCATCAAAAAGTTTGTGAAAAAATGGAATCAAAAGAATAGAACTTTTTTCCAGAAACTTTGTGAAGTCCCCTCATATATACAGACTTAAGGGATTGTATTATACAGGTGCTAGTCTGCTAACATCAAGGTTGGCAGTTAAAACCCACCAGCCTATTCCAAGGGATTAAGATGAGGCTGTCTGCCCCTATCAAAATGCAGTCTTAGAAACTCTATATAGTGTTGCTGTGAATTGTTATTGACCTGGTAGCAATTAATTTTATACCTACGCAAAGAAGATCTCTTGGCACATTGAATAAAACTCTTGGCTGCTGTTCTGAAATTGATTGTGGTGATCATTGCACAGCTTTAAAAAAAAATAAATATATATATATATATAAACTAGTGAATTGTATAGTGAATTATAGCCAATACAATTGTTATAAACAGCAACAACAAGAAAAACTCTTGGCTGCTAACCAAACATCTTTCAGTTTTAACCCACCAGCTGCTCCACGGGAGAAGGTATGGCAGACCACTCCTGTAAAGATTTACAGCCTTGAAAACCTTGGGGACAGTTTGATTATGTACAGGGTTTCTATGAGCTGGAATCAACTTGATAGCAGAGAGATTCGTATAGTACCATATGTAATTACTTTTATTATTACTATTGTTATGTGTTGTATTATACTGTTGACAATGTTTCAGTGTATGTGGAAGTGTTTCTTAAGGGTTTAATATGCGTAGAAAGGTAAAATATTTCACATATACTTAGACTAACATTTGAATAAAGTTATGCTAAATAAGAACTGTACCACACACCAAAATTGAGGGTAAATAAAAAAGGATTGCTACTAGATTCCAGTTGAATACATGCATGGGTTCATTCCCAACAACAAGGGTTTAAATGTGTCTCTGTGGCCAGCGGATGGCTGCAGACAAGTTCTCTCAGTAGTATACATGTCAGAGAAAGAAGCAAACCCACCCACCACTACCGAGTCAATTCCTACATGCAACAATCCTAGAGGGTCTCCAAGGCCATAATCTTATTTCACTCAACATGGGACAGACAGCCTCACCTTTTTTCCTGTGGCACGGCTGGTGGGTTTGAACCACAAACCTTGTTGTTAGCAAGCAACTGCTTGCCCAACAGTGCCAAGAGTTTATCTCCACCAAAAGTGTTCCTCAATTACCCCATCTTCTTTCATTCCCATGGTTGTACCAGTGAATATTGCTGGTAACTTCTTCCTTTTAGAAACCGCCTTCATTGAACCTGTTTTCCACCTTCTTCGCAGCCCACTTCTTC
>NW_022103920.1:67939435-67949396 GCF_000313985.2 Echinops telfairi
CAATTCAGTGACACCAGTATTATTCATCATGTTGTATAATGTGTACATGTATGATGACTAGTATGTATTGTTGACCTTTTTATTACCATAAACAGAAATTCAAGGCTTCTCCAAACCATAAATTTCTCTTTTCCTTTAATCCTATGTCCCTGGTTTACAAATATACATTTTAGCCTCTAGATGTTAGCCTACTTTAGGTGTTTCATACAAGTGAACTTATACAATATTTATCCCTTTGTGACTGACTTATTTCACTCAATATAATTTCTCAAGGTTCGTGCATGTGATGACGGGATGACAGGATTTGATTTCTCTTTATGACTGAGTAGTCGTGCACGACATGTGTGTACCACCGTTTCTGTATGCGTTCGTTTAATGATAACTATTTAGGTGTGCTCTCCGTCTTTTGGCTATTATGAATACCGCGTTAGCAAACCTTGCTTTACATGTGTCTGTGTGTAACTAGTGTTCAAGTCCCTTCAGTGTATCATCTGGAACACGGCTGCTGGGCCGTGTGGTAGTTCTAGGTTCAGGGTTTTGAAGTACTGTCTACAGCAGCTGCGCAAGTTCACCATGCTTCCAGCATGGAAGGTTCTAATTAGTCCACATTTTCATCATAGACTGTTATTTTTATTTTTTAAGAATTGTAGTTATTTGAGCAGAGACAGTTATCTCTCATTGTAGACTTGGCTTTGATTTGCATCTCCTTTATGCCTCATGAAGAGTCCTGATGATGGGCAGTATTGTGGGTTGCCCATTGGACTGTTGGCCACAGGGTTAGCACTTGGAACCCACTGGAGAAAAAGGAGGCTTTCTGCTCTTTTAAAGATTGGCAGCCTCAGATACCCACAGGGGTAGTGAGTTCTCCTCTATCCGTAGGTCACGAGAGTCAGAAGTGACTACGGCAGTGAGTTTGGGATGGCTAATGAATACAGCCCTAGTGAGCCACATGCTGCGCTACTAACTACAAGATCTGTGGGTCAAATTCACCAGTAGCTCCATGAAAGAAAGGTAAGACTGTCTGCTCTTATTAAGATTGACAGCCTTGGAAACCCTAGGTAGCAGTTCTCCTCTGCCCCATGACAGCTACTGAGAGAAGGCCTACTGGTGTAATTATTGCATCTGGCTGCTATCTCCGGCCACAGTGTGGGAGAAAAGATGACCTAGCTGCCACAGATTACAGCTTAGGAAACCCGATAGGGAAGTTCTACCCTGTCATATAGAGTTGCTGCGTCAAGTAGATGGCCACAGCAATGACTAATGAAGTAGAGCATTTTTTGTATGTACTTTTGGCCATTTGTACATCCTTTGATGAAATGATAATGGCTTTTTATCTCCATATAAGTGTATGTGTGACAGCTGTCCATGTTGTTACATATTCTTCTAACCTGATTTAAAAGTGCTATGCAGTAATCCTTTGTTCAGATACGTTCTGTTGAAAGAAAATCTGACAGCGAGTCAAGTTATCGTTGATTTTGCTTTTAGAAAAAAATCATAAATCAGGCCACTCAGCACCAATAAGACTAGGAAGTGTTACCCCAGATTAATTAAGGCAGGCACAGAGGTTCTATTGAAAACAAAAGACAGACAGAGAGAGCGAGAACATTTCTGTGATATATTTATATCATATTATTAATTTATGTATTGAAAAAATACACGAGAAACATGAAAATCTAATGTTATCTAAGCTAACCACTAAGTAGGTAAGCAAATCAAAACGTGTGTAAGTAGAAATGCTTGTGGATACCAATGAGGTCAAGGGAAATAGGCATTTCATATGGGGCCTTTCCAGTGAAACCTTTCAGGATTTTCAACTCTAGTAAGTTTGGGACAAAGTACCCATTTAAAAACTCTTAAGTTATGAATATGTATATTTTAAAAGTAAGTACCATGCTACTAAAATTATATCAGTTAACATTTACTGAGGATCAGTATATGCCTAACATTATCTACACTTTAAAAATAGATAAACTAACCTAATTCTCATGATAGCTTATATACCAAGTACTATATCTCCTTTTGCAGATAAAAAAAGTATTTGAAAGAAGTGAAAGATTGCATAATTAAAAAGTTGTATAATAAGGGTCCTCATATGCATGGCTCCAGAACCAGTGTTCCTTGATGCTTGCTTCAGTATGTTGAAATAGGTATTTTCCATTCTTTATTGGAAAAATTCTTAAATTTAGTTCTGACTTAATGCCATGAATTTTCATAACCAAGAAGCAATACATCTTTAATTATCAATGGTACTAACAATATGGCAAGAAAAAAAGAAACCCTTTATTCTTAATTGAGGTCTGTTTTGGTCTAATCTATTTTTTAAACTTAAAAAAACAGAATGTCCCATCTTTGACCCGCAGAGGAGCTAGTGGTTTCAACTTGTGGCCTTGAGGTACGCACCCCAGTATGTAACCACCATGCCACCAGGACTCAGCAACTCTCGCTGCCATTGAGTCGATCTCAACGCGTAGTGCCTCTATAGGGCAGGGTGGAACTCTTCTGTGGGTTTCTGAGACTATAAATCTTTACAGACTCTGGTGGTTTCGAACAGGTGATCTGACAATTAGCAGCCCGATGTGTAACACAGAGTCAAACTTGAAAATGATACTTAAAACAAATAGACTGATTAAAGATGGTCTCGTTGAAGATGAGGAAGATGGGTTATAACGACTCAAGATGTTTTCTTCATAAAATGAATGTAGTAAGTAGCCATTACTTCATTAGATGAATTTGGGTTAAATCTTTTGCTGAAAATTAATTTTATTGGGTTTTTTTTGGTCAAATACTCAAAGAGTACTCAAAATACGACATCACTTATTAAGCGCTTGTTTCCTTCTCATTGACAGGTACAGGTCGTTATGTGCCTGCTATCACTGCCTAGTTTTACCAGTGATTCAATTTAGCTTTCTGTGTGTGTGTGTGTGTGTGTGTGTGTGTGTGTGATTTCAAACTTTTGCAAGTTATTGTAACTTCACTATGTTGTTCTTACCTTTTGCTTTGGACTCTTTTTATATGCTCAGCCTTTACTCTGGTCACCAAGATGCAACATACTTTAATGTTTTCCCTGAAGGTTTCTTAAAGTTTTGTATTGTGATGTTATATTTTCAATGAAGTTGAGGTTTTGTTCCGTGTGCCTTCAATAATGGTTGCAAATGATTATCTGCTTCACTGGTTTGAAACTTTTTAATGTACTCTTACAGAGGTTAAATTTTGAACAAAAAATAAATCGCTTTGAAAAGTTCAAGCTGCATCAAAGTACTCTATCAGCAATATATTCACTTCTGTGTTCTTCAGGGACTGAACTATTCTCTCAGCTCTAGCAGACAAATAATATTCTTTAAGTTCTGTTTCTGAAACCAAGTTTCTAAAGTAAGTTATCGTATATTTGTAAACCACTTTCGATGCATAGATATATAGGTAGCTTAAAGCAAGTTATATACATGAAGTGTTTCAACATTATGTCCTTATTTTAATACAGCAATTTCAAATGTACACAAACAACCGCAATTAAGTCATTTACTCAGTAACCCAGTTTAAAAATTAGATCCAAATCCGATCATTAGTTAAAATGATCAGTTATGTTTTGACTTAGTTATTTAAGAGTGTGAATGAAATGAATTCTTTTACAAACATCATGTCTTTATAACAAGAAGATGAAGTACTGTATAATTTTAAACATATTCCTTTTTCTTTTGTTGCAATATTTGATGATAATGTTGGAGCTTCAGTCTGCTCACATTTTATAGACTACACCAATTACCATCTTAATTCTCTATTTCTTATTTTTGAAATTGTAGTAAACATAGATGACAAAACATTTGCATTTCAGTGTTTATAGATGTGCATAATTCAGTAACAGGAATTATGCTCATCACACTTTGCAGGTGTCATCAATATCCATTCCGACAACTTTTAATCACCATTAACAGAAAGTCAGTGCCCCCTTAGCTTGGGTATCTTTCATTCCCACTCCCTCCCACCCATGATAACTGTTTCACTTTGGTCTCTCCTGCTTTTAGATAGTTGATATTTTGAAGTACGCATTTTTTATGATAGTGATAGTTCATGCCTTCTTTGTCCTTTTATGCCTGACTTATTTTACTCAGCGTAATGCTTTTAAGGTTCAGCCTCGTGGGACTTTGTATCAGAACTTCACTTCTGTGCTGAGTAGTATCCCATTGTGTGTATATGGCACATTTTGTTTGTCCTTCATATGTCCGTTGGTATTTAGGTTGTTTCCACCTTTTGACTGTGGTAAACAGCGATGTACTGAACATTGGTGCAAAAAAAATGCGTGGAGGCTGCAGCTGACCCTCTCTGACATCACAAGGAGAACCAGCAATTGCATGAGCCCAAAGCCAGTTCCTGTGAGGCAGGCGTCCTATGTGCCTCCCCAACCTCCAACCTTGTTACTGGTTCTGACACCAGCTGTCCCTTCCATGGCATGCTCTACTTCTCTTCTAGGTTTGAACAGTCATTGCAGTGGCCTCAGAGAACTCACAGACAAGACTCATGATTCTGGGGTTTGTTAGGGAAGTGAACAGGTTACCTACAGGCAGGTCTCTCTATGGTCCTTGGACTCTCAGCCACATAGCTCTTTGGTCTCTGCCCTTCTCTGACTGTGTCACAAAGCTCTTTTAGAACTGCTAATAAATTTCCAAAGGGCACCCCACCCCACCATAAACCTCAGGCTCCAGGCACTAGCTATGTGGGTCAGCACATGTAGCCCAACCAAATAAGTACCTGGGGGCACCCTACTCTGCAAGTAAGCCTCCTGCTAGAGACATTCAGTTCTGCTTGGTCCTTGGGCGAGAAGCCCGTTAATCTGGCTTGTGCTCTGGCTTTGACTCTGCTGCTGCTCTTCTGTTACTCCTTTGCTATTTGATGTCACAGCTTTCTGTCCACATATTCAAGTTTCAGTGTGCAGGGATCACAACAGTGTCAAAGCACACACACCACTCTGACTCTTCTTTTCTGCTGGTTGTAAAGTGCCCTTCTTCTTACTTCTGAGATGCCTCCTTTTATAGCCAAACAGATGGCACATTTGACCAATCACCTCATTAGAGTTCCAAGTTTTTACACTCATAATTTGCCCTGCTAAAAATCACAAGTGAATCATATAATCTTATCAGCATCTTCCCCTACCATCTCTTACCCAGCTCACCAGGACGGGGAAATACACCCAATCTGCATGTCCCCACTCAGTCCTTTAGTGGCTGTGCAAGGACTGTGGCTGGAAAAGCCTTATTAAGTTACTTCCTGCAGAACAGTTGATAAACAGCTATTTCTTTCTGGTTTTGCTGTTAATTATTTTAGTTAATTATTTCCACCTATGAGTGGAAGTGCTAGGTCATATGATAATTTTGTTGACCATTTTTTAGAAATTGTCACACCTTGTTCCATAGTGGTTGTACCACTTTACAACTCTCCCTAGACATGGATAAAGGTTCTAATTTCTCTACATCTTTGCCAATTTTTTAGTTTTCTACTTTTTTTTTATTATTCTAGCCATCTTGTTGTGGTTTTGATTTGCATTTCCTTAATGATGAAATGAGGGAGAGCTCTAGGCGTAGTGTTGACACAGTGGGCTACTAACTGTAAGGTGAGCAGTTCTAAACCACCAGCTGCTCTGTGAATGAAAGAGGAGGCTTTCTACTCTGGTCAAAAGTTACAGCCTCAGAAACCCACAGGGGCAGCTCTGCCCCATTACACAGGGTCACTATGAGTCAGATGACTAAGCAGGGGTCCGCAAACTTTTTAAACAGGGAGGCAGTTCACTGTCCCTCAGACCGTTGGAGGGCCGGACTATAGTTTAAAAAAAAACTATGAACAAATTCCTATGCATACTGTGCATATCTTATTTCGAAGTTAAAAAAAACCAAACGGGACAAAAACACCCGTGGCCCGCGGTCCATAGTTTGAGGACCCCTGGAATTGAGGAACTTCTTATGTGATTATTGCATGTTTGTATACCTTTATCGATAAAGTGTTTTGTTGCTTTTTGTTTCTTTAAAATTCCTTGTACTTTTTAAATCGGATTGTTTGTCTTGTTGCTGTTAGATTATATGACTGCTTTCTTCTGGGTATTTAGCCCTTATCTGATATATAGCTCTTCTTGAGTTTTCGTTTGTTCTGCCACAACATCTAGCCAGCCATGAATCATTCGCCCTCCTCTGTCACCTTGCTGGGAGACACGTTCTCTGAGCAGGCTTCAGAAAATCCCACTTAGAGGATGAGCTCCCTTGAAAGTGCTTCTTTTAAAGAAGTTTTCCTCATCTTTTTAACTCATGAATTGACATTTTTAATATGTATTTTTAGAAACATTAGAGGCCTCTCTCATAATTGGCTGATTTCCTCTGGATCCGCTGTATCTCTACCACTATATTTCTGACTCGGAGTAACTGGCAAGGTTCTTAGGGTTAGGGTTCCTACGAATTCATGCTCCTTAATCTGAACCAGGCCTCATTGTTCTCTGTTATGCATTCACAGCAATTAGATGAAATCTTTGTCATGCATATCTCGCGTCTTAAGTTTTACTCCTAGCATCTCATGCTTTAAAGATAGGCCTGTCTCTTTTCCAGTGGGGGCAAAAAGAGTGCATAGTTATGTCCTCTCCACTATAAAAGGGGCAGTGTAACTTTCCCACTTTCCCCCACTTATCATCATAAGGGGGAGGGGGTGGGCATTATTTTTATTCTTGATTCCAGATTTTCCTTTTACTTCAAACCTGCATTATCATTCTCATTAAGCTGTTTCTTCAATACTTTTCCAAAGTAGTATTTTTGATTAGTTTTATTGATGCCTAGTTTACATATCATATCATTCAATAATTTGAACATGGGCTTGTTTGTTGGCTGTTTGTTAAAAAGAGTTGTGGTGATTATCACAATAGAGCATTTTCTTCTTTGTTGTACTTAATGTTATTAGCCCCCATTTCCCCCTAGTCTCCCTGTCATAACCCCAAGAAACTATTAATCTAGTGTTTAGGGATTTACCCATCCTTACTTCACATAAAGAAAAAACATGCCAAAAGCAGTACCCAAACAAACAAAAAAGAATAATAAAAATAAAATAAAACAAAATGGTGGAAAAGCTTAATTGAAAAGATAACAGAAAATTATAAAAACTAGAACAAATGTAAAATGAATCAAAAGGGAGAACAAATGATAAGGTGTTACAACTAACGACATCTTCATCTGTCCAATTTTCATGGTACCTTATCTGATAGTAATGATATTCATATCCTTGGTTAATAGCCAGAGGCGATTCCCCAGAGGCCTAATCCACATGTTCTTATGCTAGGTGCCATCCAGTCAGCTCCTACCCATTTCGACCCTATGCACAACAGAACTCCAAAACTGCGCCGTCCTGCGCCATGGTCACAATTGTTCCTTGTGCCGGAGCCCACTGTTGCTGCCACTGTGTCAATCCATCTCAGCCAGGTCCCTCCTCTTTCCCAAACATGACGTCCTTCTCCAGGGACTGAGCCCTCCTGGCAATATGTTCCAAGTATGTAAGACTAAGTCTTGCCATCCTTGCCTCTAAGGAGTAATCTGGTCTTACTTCTTCGCATACAAAGCAGTTTGTCCTTTCAGCAGTCCTTCACACTTTCCCCATTCTTCTCCCGCACCACAATTCAAATGCATCGATTCTTTTACAGTCTTCCTTATTCAATGTCCACTTGCACATGCACATGATGCAGCAGAGAATAAATACCATGGCTTTGGTCCGGCACACCTTAGTCCTTAAAGTAACATCCTTGCTCGTCCGTATTCTAAAGAGGTCTTGTGCAGCAGAGTTACAGAAAGCAATACATCCTTTGATCTCTTGACTGCTGCTTCCATGAGCATTGATTGTGAATCCAAGTAAGAAAAATCCTTGACAACTTCAACCTTTTCTCCTTTTATCATGTTACCTATTGGTTCAGTTGTGAGGATTTGGGTCTTCCTCACATTTTGTTGCCCTTCATACTGAGGGCTGCAATGTTTGATCTTCATCAGCAAGGGCTTCAAGTCCTCACTTTCAGCAATCAAGGTGTGTCATCTACATACTGCAGGTTGTTAGTAAGCCTTCCTCCAAGCCTAATGCTGCACTCTTATTCTTGTTAATCCAGCTTCTCTCATGATTTGCTCAGCCTATAGATTGAACAAGTAAGGTGCAAGGATACAACCCATGCACATAGCTTTCCTGATTGTAAATCATGCTGTATTCCCTTATTTGTTAGCACAATTGTCTCTTGGTCCATGCACAGTTCTGAATGAGCACAACAAAGTCTTGTGGAATTCCCATTCTTCTCAAGGTTGTACACAGTTTATTGTAGTCCACACGGTTGAATTTTTTTTTTTGCATAGTCAATGAAACACAAGTAAATATCTTTGGGGGATATTCTGCTTTGAGCCAAGATCCATCCGACACCAGCGATGAGATCCTTGTTCCACATCCTTTCTGAATCCAGCCTGAACTTCTGGCAGTTCCCTGTCGATGTACTGCTGCAACCACTGTTGGGGGATCTTAAGCAGCATTTTATTTGTGTGTTATATCAATGATATCATTTTATAGTTTGGGCATTCTGTTGGGTTACCTTTCTTTGGAATGGGCCCAAATATGGATCTCTTCCAATCACTTGGCCAGGGACTGACTTCCAAATTTCCTGGCACCAATGAGTGAGCATTGCGAGTGCTTTTTCAGCTTGCTGAAACACTGCAGCGGGTATGCCATCAATTCTGGGAGGCTGGCTTGTGGTCAATGCATGCAGTGCAGCTTGAACTTCTTCCTCTGCACCACTGGTTCTTGCTCACATGCTACCTCCTGAAATGGTGGGGTGTCGACTAGTTACTTCTGGTACAGTGTCGCTGTTTATTCTTTTTATCTTCTCTTGATGCTTCCTGCATCATTGAATATTTTGTCTAAATATTCTTTCAAAACTACCATTTGAGGCTTGGGATTGTCTTGAATTCTTTCAGGGTCAGATATGCTGAACATGGTCTTCCCTTGTGGTTCCCTAATTCTACCACTCGCCCTGCCATTGTAAAACTTGACTTTGTCGTCTTCAGCTGCCCTTTGACATTTTCAGCTCTTTGACTTCATCCTTCCATTTGCTTAACTACTCAATGATTAACAGCAAGTTTCAGAATCTCTTCTGACATCCACTTTGATCTTTTCTTTCTTTCCTGTTTTTTAATGACCTTTTGCTGTCTTCATGAGTAATGTCTTTGATGTCGTCCCACAGGACAGCAGGTCTCTATTACTAGTATTCACGGTGTCAAATCTGTTCTTGAGATGTTCTCAAAATTCAGGTGAGCTAGACTCAAGAGGTATAATGCTATCTGTGATCAGAATAGGTCTATCTGCCTTCATGGAAATCCAATCAATATAACTATTATTCAAATTTATGCACCGACCACAAAAACTAGTGATGAAGAAATTGAAGAATTCTACTAAGAACCTCAGTTGGAAATTGCAGTCGAGATGCATTGATGGTTATTGGTGATTGGAATGCAAAAGTTGGAAACAGAGGAAGGAACAGTAGTTGGAAAATAGGGTCTTGGTTATAGAAAGGAAGCTGGTGATCGCATGGTTGAATTTTGCAAAACCAATGACTTGTTCATAGCCAATACCTTTTTCAACAATACAAAAGCAGACTGTACACATGGACTACCCCAAATGGAATACACAGAAATCAATTTGATTAACATTTGTGGGAAGTCAGGATGGAGAAGCTCAATATCAGCAGCTAAAACCATACAGGGTCGGACTGTGGAACCGAGCATCAATTGCTCATATGTAAGTTCAGGCTATAGCTGAAGAAAATGAAAACAAGTTCACAGAAGCCAAAAAAACAACCTTGAGTATAGCCCAAGGGGACTTTCCAAATGGATTTTAGGCTTTCACTGTCACTCATAGCCTTTGCAAACTGGGTGCTCAGAATTTAAGTTCTAATACCCTTTCCTACTCTGGTCTC
>NW_022103920.1:67950337-68005891 GCF_000313985.2 Echinops telfairi
TAGTCTTTCTGATAGCCAGGCACCGTCTCCTTTCTTCACCACACTCTGTTATAGCACCCTTATCTGCAGTGCTCTCTTCCTCAGGACAAGCATGGAGTAAGGCCATGTCATAAGAACTAATTGCTTTTAAATTAGGGCTAAGATTAAGTATGAACACAAAATGTGTACAAGTATCTATGGCTTATGTATGTCTCGGGATCACGTTGGGGACATCATTATCCTTTTATTGGGAACAGGATAAGTCATTCCCATGGACCATATTTTTTTGAGAGTATCATTAATTTAGCCAATGTTATAGAATTTCAAATACGGTTTAGACAAGGAAAGTATACATGTATAAGACAGCCTTTTAGATGAAAAGACATGGATTGTTGCCCTGTACAGATCAAAATCTCCAGTGACTGGACACAATGTAAACAATGTATGCAAATAATGAAGGTTGGCAATAGGAAAAACTTTCAATCATGCTCATTCACAAAGGCAGAACCATGCTTGCTAGCCTAAGACATGCGTAAAAAGCAAAGAGCACAAAAATAACAAATATTCAGTAGTCCCAAGCCGCCGGTCATTGGGCACCCTCAGAACAACAATCCAAACCAAAGTGGAGTGACCTCCAAATTAATAATTTTGGGATAGGAGTCATCTGTAAAGTAGTATTTTTGAGAGACAATTTCCACATATCTTTCTAGATCTGAAATATAAGAGTTTCCCATGTCCACCATTAAGACAGATACCAAGTATTTCTGTTTTTGTTTTTTGCTTTTTTCTCTTTACTTTCAAGGGTAGTAATTTAGCCACAGGTTAATACTAGAGATATAAAGTGTCTTTGTCAGTACTCTTCTGAAAAGTCTGATATCACTAGTGTGTGTGTGTGTGTTTTCCATTCTATCCAGTTTACACCCCATTTCCCCACAATCATTAGGATTGAACTGGATTTTTCTTTCACTGCTCATTAGAGCATTCAGTAGATGTTTCTTTGTAACTTTATTCATCTTTATATGTCTATAAATTCTTCTTACCAGTTATATTGCACACTCTTTTATGGTCGAGAATGCTTCTGTCATGTTTAAGAAGACAGGGAGCTTGTCATAGTACACATGCTTCTATCTAAGGTTTAAAATCACCCCTGGTTGTCCTCTGAGCCCATTCCCTTATTAGTTATCATTGAAATTATTTTTAAACTTGTATTTTGCTGAATGCAGTGGAAGTTGTGCACGTTCTGGTTTTCTCTTTAGAGCCCTAAGGCTGTTTATTGAAACAACAAATGATGTTTGAAATATACAATTTTTACCTCCTATGACCCAAATAATGAAGAAGAAAAAAACCCAAGAATAAGAGACATAAAATACTTATTCAGCAAGTTTAAAATCATATACTTATTTAGAGTAGTTTATATTCTAGCTGACTCCGAATTTCAGTCATTAACATTGAAGAGTACGTAACAGATATAGCAAGGAGCCCTGTTGACATAGTGGTTCAGTGCTACAAACCGCAGGCAGTTACATCACTTCAGCTGCTCCAAGAGAGAAAGATGGAGCAAGCTGATTCCCTAAGATTTACCTTGTATCAGGCACTATCAATCAGAATCGACTCAGCAGTACCCAACAGTAACATCCATTACAGGAAGTGTCATTGGGTAGCACGAGTGGTGTATGATAGGCTCATGACAGGAATAGCATTTGAACCTCCCCAGAAGCATTTCAGTTGGCAATCTCCTTCCATAAGAACTAGAGCCAAGAAAACTCTTTATCCAGTAGTTCTAGCTGCTAACATGGGGTTGCTATGAAATGGAATATAGTAACAAGATTGTTTTAATTTGTTTCCTGTTATTGTTTAAATCAGATTTCTTTGAAAGACTTATCATTTTAAATTTTAAAAAAAGTACACTGGGGTTGTTTAAAAAGTATAAAGCTGATCTGAAAGGAAATGGGTTTCATATTTGTCCTACAAACTATTTGAGAAGAAACAGCAACCTTTTTAGGTATGCAGATATTTTCTTTCTCCTAATGCATCTATCAACGCATCTATGATTGGAGCCTTCTTTTCATTGGATAAAAAGTTGTTGAGTACAAGAGTGCCATACACTCCAAGAAGCACTACTACGTTCAAGATCTACCATGCGAATCAGACATGAATCTTCCCCTGAAAAACGCATGTGGTTGCCGGATAGATCAGGCAGTGTGTATATACTTATAAGTGTTAATGACATTTAAAGGTGCAGATATGGTATCATGAGAAGATTGCTTTTGCCGGCCCCCCCCCCCAAGTCCGAGGTAGAATTTGATAGGTATATAAATCATGATAGGCTAGATTATATAGCAACACAATCCCAAAATTTTAGTAGCTGAACACAAAACATTGATTTTTCATTCACACAGCAGCATGTCAATGCTGGTTTACAGTGCAGCTCACGTCATCATAGTCACGGGGTGTTTCAAGCTGATGGAGCTTTTATGTCAACCTACATAGTTTGTAATGCTGTACCAGGAAGTATTGACTTTGGAAAATTGACATATCTTGACTTTTGTATATCATATCTGGAAGTTGGGATATATGCCTTGCTCATATTTTGAAAAGTATACAGCCAAGCCTAACCTTAAGAAAGCAGAGGAATATAATGATCAGCACTTTTACTTCATCATTTCGACCTTTCCATTTAGCTATTTTATGATTCAGAGCAAGAGTCAGAGTGTCTTCTGATATCCATTTGGTCTCTTCTTTTTCCTTTTCTGTCTTTTTAGTGACCTTTGTCCTAGTGGTGCTGCCGGGTAAGCAAGACTGCTAACCCCACCGTCAACAGTTTAAACTCACCAGCCGCTCCGGGAGAGAGATGTGACTGCTCCCATAACCATCCACAGAAGCCCTGGAAAGCCTAAGTAGAGTCGCTATGAGTCAGAATGGACTCCGTAGCAGTGGAATCATTTTGGTTTTGGTTTTGAACTCTCTTCATGTATGATGTTCTTGATGTCATCCCACAACGTCTCTAGTCTTAGGCCATTAGTGTTCAATGCATTAAATCCTTTTCATTTGAAACTAGCAAAATTTTTCAGTGGACTCTATTTTTATGTACATTAAATATTTCATGGAATAAAGCATACCGCTGATCTTTTCAGACGAAGAAAATGTTGATCAGTAACCACTATAGTGCTTTTATTACCCACTTAGAGGATGCAAAAGCTTGAAACACGTTGGTTTAATACAAGTGCTTTCTGTTACAGACAAGAAAAGTGAGACCTAGAGAAATAGCCTCGCATCAATCTCTAAGTTATAAAAACACGCACAAGCCACACCCATTGCCAGCAAGTCAATTCTGACTCATAGAAGCCCTGTAGAATGAGTAAAACTGCCCCACAGCGTTTTCAAAACCACATGCTTCATGGAAGAAGGTGACCACCCATTTCTCCACGGAGCAGCTAATGAGTTTGAACTGCCCCAGAACGCCTTCGGGGTTACATATGGTCGTGTTATAGCGTGCACACTCGATCCTAAAGCAGCTGCTTCTGGGTACTGTACCTCCTAACCCAACAGTTCCATTAATAGACCCAGACATTTTAATTTGTACAAGAGTTTGTGAGAAATAAAGCTACAACCAAACCAGTCATGTATTAGTTAAGTTCATTGAGTACTTCAGAAATTATTTTAATGTTGTCATAAATTCTGTTCAATGATTAAAAACAAATTTACTGGTGGAACACAGGTGCCTGTAAAAATCATTTTGCAAAAATGAGCAAACTGCCAAGTACAGAAAGAGGCACAAGTGAGTAATCAAACACAAAACCACTTCTCTAAGAGAACTTTAATCAAAGGACTAAAAGCTTCTTTGTGTTATATGACTACATTTTCATAAACGGATGCTTTGCCTCTGCCACTAGGCTCCCTCTCTCTCTACTTTCGTCGTCGTCCGCTCCCATTGACGAGGCCAAGGTGCCCATCAGCCTTGTGGAGGGTGGTTCCCCCCTCCCCCCGTGCTCTCCCTTCACTCGACATTCCTGGTTCCAGAGCGTGTGCACTTGGTTTGGTTTCCTCGTCTCTGTCGCTCATGACTGTTCGGTAGTTTCCCCCGAGATATTCGTCTCCTAGGTACACTAGGTGGCCCTGTACTCTGATCCAAATGGCCGCCGTCAAGTGAACACCCTCACATTGAATGATTTGGACAACTATGAAAGCATGTCCCAGCACCTCAGTGTTCTCGTTTGTCACATGGAGACAATTACAAAGAATGTTACTGGAGCATTTTTGGCTATTTTATTTGTTTTCGTTTCTGTTTTAGAGTGGTGGTGTCTGTGACCTGCAGTTTTGTTCTTTTGCTCATGTCCACAGAAAAAAGAAATGAGCCAATTTTCCTTAAGATAAAAACTGAAGTACATGCTTTTAAAACATTGTTTAATTTTTCTGAAACGCTGAAGGCAACAGATCCAATTTTTCCATTTTTATTTCCTTTTTATAAAGTCCATTTAAAATTAATATACTTGCTTAAAAACAGTTTTTTGAGATGTTCATGATTTTTGTATGTAAGTGTAATTGTTTTTATTTTCCACATTAAAGAAATGACTTTTTAAAAATTTGAAACTTCAACTTTGTTAAGGAGCCAACTGTTTCCTGCATTGTGAGTGTTAAACAGAACTTTAGCTTCAATTCACTGCTGCGGTTATGTTTCCAGAGCCTGCTGTAAGAGATAAACCCGCTGCAAATGAAGACAGTACTCATTTTCCCTCCACCTCAGGCCACATAGAATTGATTGGGATAATAAAATGACAGCACCTTGTAATATACTGAGGGCTCTTTAATTCAAAAACCAGTTCTAACCTGATTCAGGGCTTGTTTCAAGCTAATTTATAGCTTGCGTAATTTTCAGCTGGCTGACCAAGGCAAAGGATGATGTATGAAAACTGATACAGAATTAACGTATGATACATTCAGGCCTGTCTTGTTAAAGTCAACTGGTATTTAAACAAAGTGAGAGAGGAGAAAGAGCAAAACTGGCAGACGAGCAATTGGTAAGCTGTGGTTTCACACAAATCACATTGTTATAAACAGCTTTTAAAAATGCCCCGTCATCTTCTTTCAGATCTTGCTCTTTGTCCTTTCCTTGTGTCTAGTTTGCTTGCATTTTTAATATTTGAGCGCCCCTTCATTTTCTTCATCATTTATGACTCCGTGTGAGGATGGATGCAGAGGGCAGCTGTTGGGACTCCCACGGGGTCCAAGCTGTTGAACGGCACGGAGGCCAGGCTGCCGCTCCACACTGTTGCCTGTCGGAAGATGCAGGCTCGAAGGAGTCAGGAGGTCTGCACTTTCCTTTGAGCTGAAAAACCAGTACGGTCGTCCTTTGGTATCTGCAGGAGATTAATTTCAAAACCATGTCCCCTATGTACTATAATAATAGGCATGAAATAGTTCTGTGCCTTCGTTCACAGAAGAAATATGAACGTACTTTCTCTTCAAATGGCTTCAGGAAATTATCTGCAATTCTGTAGGTGGAGTACACCTGTAGGATGTGTGTATGAGCTCATCTTCACAGAATTTCCAAATTGTCTATTTCATATGCCAGGGAAGTTGCTCTTGCTAAAATGACTATTGGGCATAAGTCTATCAATCAACTCTTCTAAAACTATTTTGAGGGGCAAACCCAAATTTAAAATAATCTAGTATAGCAAGTTACTTTACTTGCATTTCTTTATGTATGGCTCACATTTTATCTTAATGTGTCCCCTGAAAAGTAGCATTACTCAAAGCTAAGCAGGGGGATTCTTTAATGAAATTTTATTTTAGCAGAGACTGCCACCGTAGTCATAAAGTTTATTCACTCTTACCACTAATTTGGACAAGATAAGTGAAATTCGACTGAGACTGTAATCTTCAGCTTAGAGCATAATCAATTAGGGCATAGCCTTCTTCTTCAGGGATGCACAAATGTACCCAAGTGCTTTGTCTTATAACTAACGTCTCTCGCTGTTATCCACATATACCCTTCAAACACTTGAAAAGCTTAAGAGAACTGATATGTTGAATCACTGCAACAATTTCTAATACTTGAAGAAAAAATATAATACAAATTATGGAAACTATTTTAAAAATTTTATCACCTGTGTATCTTTTTAAAAAATGTTCACCTGTAGATCTTAAGCACCCAAAAAAGTTCTCAAAGGGATGCTTCTCAAAAGAAGCGTTAGGTTTCAAAAGGTGACCCAACACCTCTACATTCGTTACTGCTCTTACTTGTGCGTCTGCCTTTACAAGCATGCCTCCCCTGGGCCAGGAATATTCAGAAACAAGAAAGATGGAATTCTTCCTCTCAAGCAATTCTGTCTCATTAAGGAGCTAGGCACTTAAAAAGAAGAACAAGAGGAACTTATTGCCTCACTAAAAGTACAAGTTACGTGATATAGTAGAGATAGAGAATTAAGCCATTTTTCAATTGAGCCAAAAAAGCCAATTTCAGGATTAAAATAATAAATTCTATTTCTTTATATACGTAAATCACATGTCAAATAGTTTAACAAAATTTAATTTCTAAAGTGTGTCTAATTTATGCATAATAGTTTCCAGTTCTAGCACAGTACCTTAGGACAAAACAAAAATATGAAAGACAAATACTCTAAAACTCTATGGGTAAAGAGAGAACCAAAAAAAGCTACACTGCCATTGAGTCGATGTTGACTCACAGTGGCCCTAACAGGACAGGGTAGAACTGCCCCTATGAGTTTCCCAGACTATAACTTTTTATGGGAGTAGAAAGCCAATCTTTTTCCTGCTGAGCTGGCTGGTGGTTTGAACTGCAGACACCGAAGTTAGCAGCCGGACGCATAACCAGTAACTCACCGGGAGGGGGAACGGTGCATTTTAAATTATGTTTTCCTTCTGCCTTTAACTGATTAAAGACTTCTATTTTTTTTATTCAGCTTTTTTTCTTTAGTTCAACATCACTAAAATGTGAACTCCTTGACTTAACCCCTAGAATTACTTCATTATTTTTAAAAAATTTATATTCCCTTTTTTAAGGGAACTTGCCAACCAAGTAACCAACTTGCCAACCCCACTCACCTAACCACGTGGTTATATTTTACACTATTTTTTCTAACTTGCGAAGATCATTGTTTTTAGAATATTTAATTTTTGCCATCTTTGAATTTTTTTAATCTTGGAATTGTAAAGACCCTTGAAGTATTAAAAAATCCTCAACGAGCAGAGAGATCTGCAAAGAAGTGCTATTATCTTTGTCCATTTCCTAATATTTATATACATAAAGATATTTCTTACTTGTATTGCAATAGAACTCTTTTTTTAGGTATGTACGTAAGTTCTCCTGAAATTGATAGTAGAATGCAATTAGAGGCAAATTTGTCACCACCATAAAGTTAGTTTTACAGATTTATTAACTGTAGACGTATTGAGGGAAACTAAAAATAAATTTAGTTCTTATTAAAGACTAGGTATTCAGTATTTAACCTTTCACAATCACTGTATTTCTTTCAATGTATTTACTTGTTTCTTATATTGATGTGGATGTTTAATATGTGTGACTTAGTGTCATTTTAGATTATAAAAAGTTTAATTTGACATGCTCTCCTCTCAATTTGAATGACATTACATATTGACGTATTGACAAAAGTTGTACTAAAGAGAATGATCATGTTAGCCTCATTAAGTTAAAATATTGTCACACTAATGAATTTTATATTGAGAGAAAATTAAAGAAATATAGAAATCAACAAACTTTGACTTTAAATCACATTTTAAAAACTTTTATAAAAATAATTTAAATGGATGATAGATATCTGTAATGCACTAAACTTAAAATATGGGTCATTCAAAATGTCAAAAGGTAAACATGCCCCAATCGACTCCATAAGACAGAGTAGAACTGCCCTTGTAGGTTCCAGACACTCTTTATGGGAGTAGAGAGTCTCAGCTTTCTCCCACAAAGCTCTTTTAGGGCTACTAATAAATGGCCAAAGGGCATGCCACTCCACTATACCTCAACCCGAAGACACTCAATTGCATCTCCAGCTCCTTGTGTGGGTCCGTAAACCTAGCTCCCTGAAGTCAGCCTCTTGCCCCAAAGCGCTCAGCTTGATTTGCCTGGGAAGTCCACCGCTCTCTCATGCCTTGGCTTCCGTTCTGCTGCTGCTTCTAGGTCACTTCTCTGATGGCAAAGCTGTCTTTCTGCATCAAGGAGGTTCACTGTGTGGGAATCCCAGGATCCAGAGGAAGCGCTCTACTCCTGGTTCTTGCTGTTACTGAAGTCCCTCTTTGGGGTTTGAGATGGTTCACTTTTATCCAGCAGTATGGCAATCACAATCAATCTTGATAACAATCATGACTCAATCTATCAGTGCTTTTTCCCATCTACTCTCACCCAGACCCATCCATAAGGGTCATTTGGTGGGTATTACAGAGGCTCTGGCTAGCGGAGAAACATGGAATAAAGTACAGTACTGCAGTCACTAAAGAGAAATGTTTATAGAAGTGGTGAGACTTGAGTACAGTTTTCTAATGGATATGATTCAATGTGTTCCTGCTAATAATGTACGAGTCTGTCAGTGTGATTCGTGGAGTCCATGTAATAAAAAGACTTCTGGATTCCTTTGTGTACTAACCAACTCATCAAGCTGAAAAGGTTGTGGAAAAATTCAATTTTCTTTTCATTCTATTTTCCCACAAACTTTGTGAACCCCCAATATACACCCAATGCATAGACTCCTATTTTGTTTTCCTTGAGTTATATGCAGGGTTGCTATGAGTAAGAGGTGACCCAGCAACCTACCTCAGGCTGTCTCTCCTCGCACCGTTGCAGGCAATGTCATGACACGGTTCTCAGAAACCTCACTGCCAGAGTCAATTCTGACTCATGGCTCTGGTGGCGAAGTGGGCTGTATTGGCCTGCTAGCCACAAGGTTTGTAGTAGAAATCCACCAACTGCTCCATGGGAGAAAGATGAGGCTCTGGGCACCTATAAGGATGTATAGTCGGGAAGCCTGTAGGGGCAGCTCTAGCCTGCTCTGTATGGTCACTATGAGTTGGGATATTTTAGACGCCTACAAAACACTGCAGGATGTGGCCCTACCACTGAACATAGGAAGATTTAATGAGAGAAGTATAGGGGTGGTTTTGACCCTTATCAGAGAATTGGATTTGGTCAGGGAAATGGGGTGCTAGGATTTAATTTTCCTTACTGTTTAATGACAACATGAAGGGCTTCATGCCTCTAGACTAATATAACCCTACAGTAGGTTGCAGGTTCCAGTATTATCCGAAAATGTTTCCAACTACTTACTAACACAAAGAAATGTTTAATTTCCGGAAAGCGTAGCTATTTTTGATATATGGCCAGTCTTGTCATGTTAAATGTCAAAAATCCAATGCTGTTTTCTGTTATAGGTATTTATTGTCTCTGAGGCAACATTTCGAAAATGTCTGTTTTCCTAAAAATAAAATTAAAATAAAATATGCCCAAGGGGCATGAGGCTTGTAGTGAGACGGACTTGGATTTAAATATTTATTCTGCTACTTAGTAGATATATAACCCTAGGGAAAACTCTTCAGAGTAACAACATCAATAAAGGAAGGATCATTTATAGGAGTGTTCTGAGGATCCGAAAATAGCAGATGTCGAATGCTGGCACAATTCTTGGCTCAGTCAGTCCTCTATATTTTCTAATACATATACAGTGAACCCTCGTTTATCGCGGTTAATCGGTTCTAGACCCTACCGTGATAAATGAAATTCCGCGAAATAGGATTCCTTATTTGTAAATCAAATATTTTCGTAGTTAGAGCATAGAGGACATGAAAAAACACCCTTTAGTCACCATTACACTCGTACTACCCAATTTATTAAACGAAAAAGGGAAAATACAGTAAAACATTTTGGACGTTACAATTATCATTTATTATTTATTATATTATTTATGGCATCAAGCGTGTACAGTATGAGCCGATCAGTGGCAGTAATGACAGAGCATGCGCTGTTACGCAAAAACCGCGATAGAGTGAAGCCGTGGAAGTCGAAGCGCGAAGTGGCGAGGGTTCACTGTAATTATAACTCATATATTCTTATTTTGATGTTGTTATAGTTACTATGAATATGCCTGCCAATCTTATGCTTATCCTGATTTAAGACCAGAGCCAATCTATTATTTGTTTGCATGTATGTTCAAGGATAAAGGCTGAGAAACCTAAAAGCTTTCCAAGAACTCACTGCAATCGAGTTGACTCAAACTCACAGGGACCCTAGAGGACAGAGTAGAACTGCCCCTGTGCGTTTCTAAGATTGAAACCCTTTCCAGGGGTAGAAAGCCTCAGCTCTCTCCCGCGGAGCAGCTGTTGGCTTTGAACTGCTGATCTTGCCGTTAGCAGCCCCGTAGCTCTTTATGTAATTATATAAATCAAAGAAGATTGCTTGAGAAAAAATGTGCCATCTTCATTTGGACATTGTTTTCCAGTGTTGTTTCCAGCTGCCATGGCATTAACCTGCGGCTCACCGCAAGCTCATGCAAGCCAGACAGTCTCTCCAGTCCTGCATCACCCCAGAGTGGGCTGCAGATCACACTGCTGGGGGGTTTTCATTAGCTGGTTTTCAGAAGTAGATCTCCAGGCCTTTCTTTCTAGTGTGTCTTAATCTGCAAGCTCCATGGAAACACGAAACACGCTCAGCATCAGACCCAGATAGAAGCCTGCACTGACTTACCCTATAGACTCATGGATGAGCCGAGTTTTTCCGCACATTTTAATGCAGCCTTTGTGGTAAAATTAGGTGCCTCGGCTGATATTTGGGTCGGCTTATACTCGAGTATATGGGTACTTGAAATAATATGGGTCTACCACGTAGACGATGAGAACTTTACCACTGAGTTGCTGTTGTCTCCCCTGTTTTCAGAATTAGTATGGAATTGTAGTATGTACAATTGCACAATTTCCTCAACTGATGATTTTATGAATATTACATTTCTTATTTCAGGTACTTAGTGCTGAATTTTTTACCTTAAATGAATACTTACCTATCATAATATTAAAGTATTACTAATAACATATGCTCTGAATTACCTGTACAAACAATATGACTTTAAAGGTTTGCAAGAATGTTAAGGTGTTGATACAGGGAGAAAATGGTCCTCCAAATTATTTAAAGGAAGATACCAGTTATTCCTTATGAGTTTTATTCATAATAGTCTACTTCATCGTCACTAAAAGATGTTGGAATTTTAGATCTACAGTTGACTTTAGGAATAAACTTGGCAAATTTTACTAGATTCAGTTTTCCTCACTGCCAATGGTAGAGTTCAGAAATCTGAAACTTAGAAGGAGTGTGAACGAGCTCCTTGAACACGGATCTGTCAGTGGCCGAGTGCAGATCAGGGCTTGATCTTTCTGTCTCTGTGGCCTTTGGTCTTTCCCCTGTGCAGTTCCAATATCCAGGACTCCTTTATATGCATTTTTTTCTGTTAAATCTCTCACAGTACATAACCAATTCTCAAATATTGGATACTTTCCAAGAAATTTTAGATGGGTTTATTATTTGATATTGTAGGCAAAAGAACTAAAATCTTCTTTTGTTATTTCACTGTTACTTTAGAGTGTTCTTTTCACAGTGCTAAATGATCTGTTTCAAGAGTATAATTTCATATATGATTGCAAGGAAACTTAACTTGTAGAAAAGTTTTATTCTTTTAAATTATCAGCTTCATTTTACATTGATGGAATATATAAATCTCTAACTAGTTATTGGTATTTTTGTGTTTCATTTAAGAAACTTATTTAACTTGGTTTATTTCTAGCACCTGTAATTTTTAATACTTCCTTTATTCGTAATATAAATGTATTTTGTTCCTAGTTGTTATTTTTCAGTCCCTACCATGTAAGCTGCCAAAAATATAAAAACACAGCTTCATGAATGGGAAGAAAATACTACTTACTATAAATTTTTTTAATAACCATTTAAAAATATCTAAATAGCAGAAATGGCAAAGTAAAATGAATAATTTTCTTAAACAAAAGTGTTGTACTTAGACTAAGAGTTCTTAGATAAGTTTGTTTGTTCTGCTGGTACAAATGCTTTTCAATTAACGCTTATGGTTTTATTGTGCTTCCTCTAAAATGTGCTGTAGACAAAAATGCTAAATCTATTATCAGTGAGAAAACATGAATCATAAACATATCCTAAACACATAAAATTATACAATTTAAGATTTTTTTCAGTAACCTTTGGGCATCATCCTTACATTAAAAGCTGGTAGAAATACTTCATGTCCTTTGATATTCTCATAGTGATCCACTTAGCAATTATTTGCTGCATTGTGATTCATCATTTTTATCTGCAGCTTGTGTCTATTCTGTTAATGTAGAATAAATATTTATGTTCTCTTATTTGGGGGGATTAGGAGATACAGATAGAGTAGTTGAAGCATCAACTATAATTCATTGCTTGAAAAGAAAGGTCTAACACTGATACTGTGTGAAAGAGAAAACTATCTAAATCATTTCGGCAGCAAGCTTATAACCAAGATAGCATCAGCATTTCCTTTGTGGGAATATATCTTCTATTTATTAAAGTAGGAAACAGTATTTTATTAAAAATAACTGTAGCAAATTTAACGTAATATCACCGAGTTTAGAAAAGATCCTGGTTGGTTTGAAGGGGTAGAAAAACCATAAAATTGTGTTTTAGTCATATGTTTACTACACAAGAGCTTTACACTAATTGTAAAATGTGTAAAATATTAGTGAAATAAACTTTTGGTAATAATTTCTCATAATTTTCTAATTTTAGTTCTCAAAGCCAAATTTTTATCCTAATTATTCAGTAACATATTAATGATTTATGATTAGTTGGCTAACAAAGTAAAAACTTAGAGGTTTTTGACTGGTCTAGTCCTATAAAATAGCAGTGTTTCTTTTTGTTCTTAGTTATTTGTGTAGGATAGGAAAAGCTGTATACCAATTGATCCATATTACATAAGAACATCTTAGATTTTAGAAATTGTCCAGGAATTTAGTTGTGTAGTCCTGGATTGAGGTTTTGTGTTTAGCTTTTCCAACAATGAAAATCATTTTTATATTGCATTATGACCTGTGTTCTGAAACTGTCCTTCAATAAATAAGATTTTGAAAATGAATTTGTGTAATAATTTTTTAAATAAAATGCATTAGCTTCTTTTGACATATTGTTTTCTATCAATAACTATTTAGCATTAATTCATTTAAAATTATTAATTTGCTTTCCCATTGCCTTCCTATAACTAAGGAGCCCTGGTGGCTTAATGCTTATGTGTTGGGCTGCTAACAAGGTCAGCAGTTCAAAACTACCAGCCTCTCTGAGGGAGAAGGACGAGGTTTTCAACTCAGATAAAGAGTTGCCGTCTTGGACCCCACAGGGACCGTTCTGCTCTGTCTGATAGGATCACTATGAGTCGGTGTGGACTCAAGTAGCAGTGGGGTGTTTTGCTTTTTGCTTTTCCTCGAGCTAGCTTAAATGATATTGCCAATACTTTTATTTATGCTGCTTACCTATTGTCAGTTTGATGTTGGAAGCCATGGCACCAGTATTTTAAATACCAGGAGGCTCACCCAAGGTGAACAGGTTTCAGCAGAGCTTCCAGACTAACAGACTGTGAGGAAGAAATAGACTGCTTACTTCAGAGGGCTCAGCCTCTGAAACATTTATGAATAGAAAGGAAACATGATCAAATACAGTGCTGGACAAAAAACCCCTCAAGTTGGGAGGAACTCAAAATACGGCTAGAGATGAGCTACCTCTTCAAAAGGGAGTTGACCATCATGCTGTGGAGGGAGCAGGACTCCCTGGCCCTCATTTGTGGATGGAGCAAGACTCCAAATGAGAAGCAGCTGCTGCAAACATCCACTAACAATAGCATGTGCAAGGTATGATGTATGTATGTATGGATCCAGGAAAACTGGAGGTCATGAAAAATGAAATCTATATTCTAAGAAATGGTGCCATTTTTATTAGATAGTCATTGTTTACTGTGCAGGAAAGACAAATTCAAGAGGAATGGTGTTGCATTCATGGTTTAAAAAAAAGAATTAAGTTGACACATTGAACACTAATGACAGAAAATCTGATGAGCTGTGGGATGACATCAAGAACATTATATATAAAGAAAAATCATTTTAGAGACAGGAGAGAAAAACGATTAAAGTGGATGTCAGAAGAGACTCTGAAATTTGTACTAAAGCAAATAGAAGAAATAATGAAGTAAAGGGACTGAGCAGAAAATTACAAAGAGCAGCCCAAGAAGACAAAATATTATAATAAAATGCACAAAGACCTAGGGTTCACCTAAAAATAAGGACACACTTAACATATCTCAAGTCAATTTAAAAAAAAAAAATCAAACCTGGAATTGCAGTGCAGAAAAATTCTCTGGACAAACTATTGGATGATACAGGAAGCATCAAAAGAAGATGGGAAGAATATACAGAGTTACTGTTCCAAAAACTGCTGGTTGCAGGCAACCATTTCAGGAAGTTGCATATGAGCAAAAATGATCAAATGTAGTGCTGGGAAAAGAGCACTGCAGGAAGAATCCCAAGCTCCACTTAAGGTCTTAGCTAAAAACACAGCTCCAGGATTGACAGAACACCGAGGGACACATTTCCACAAGTCGATGAAGCCCTGGAGCACTCCTTCATCAATACCAGGGGTCGGCAATCTACAGCTTAAGTGCCTTATGTGGCTCTTTCGGTACATACAGTGGCTCTGAAGTAACATTGAAAAAATTTAAAGGATATTATATAGAGAATACATTTGTTTGTCAAATGTATATGTATAGCTGTTGAATAAATTTTAAGATGTGAAGGACAAGGTTGGCTCTTCTGTTTCACAAATTTGCCAAACCCTGGTCTATACCAAGCATTTTGGAAGATAGCCAGCTACCTAGCCCACTAACTGGCAGAGGTCGATATTTGTGCCCACTTTAAAGAAAAGTGACACAATAGAATGCAGAAAGTAGCAAATAATATCAATGATGTCACATGCAAGTAAAATTTTGCTGAAGATCGTTCAAAAAGGGTTGCAGCAGCACATAGAGAGAGATAACTACGTGAAGCTCAAGCTGTTTTCAGAAAAGGACATGTTGCTATGAGGTGCCATGGCACAACAGAACAAAGCAATGTACAGTCCTGCACCATCCTAACAAGTGTTCCTACACTTAAGCCCACTGATGCAGCCACTGTGTCAGTACATCTTGTCAAGGGCCTTCCTCATGTTCACATCCCTCCACTTTACCAAACATGACGTCCTTCTCCTGAAAATATGTCCAAAGTATGTAAGAAGAGAATAGGACATGGCACAAGGGACATCACTGCCGACATCACACAATGTAAGCTGAAAGCAGAGAATACCATAAAGATGTTCAAATCTTCCTTACTTTCAACAAGCAGGGTTATTGTCATCTGCATATTGCAGGTTGTTAATAACCCTTCCTCCAATCCTGATGCTGCAAATCCAGTCTCTCTGATTATTTGCTCAGCATACAAATTAAATAAGTATGGAGAAAGGATACAACCCTGAGGCACACTTTTCCTGATTTTAAACCTGTAGTATTCCCTTGTTCTGTTTGCACATCGAACTGATTCTTGATCCATGTAAAGAACCCACATGAGCACTAGGTGTTCTGGTTCTCAAGGCTCTCCATAGTTTGTTAGGATCCACACAGTCGAACGTCTCTGCATAGTCAGTGAAACACAAACATCTCTCGTATTCTCTGCTTTGAGCCAAGATCCATCTGTCATGAATGGATATTCCTGGTCCATGACCTCTTCTGAATCCATTCTGAACCTCTGCCAGTTCCCTGTCAATGTTACACTGTTGCAACCATTGTTGAATTATCTTCAGCAATTTTTTAAAATAATGGTATTGTTCTATACTTTGCACATTCTATTGGGTCACCTTTCTTTGGAATGAGTACAAATATGAATCTCTGTCAGGTGGCCAAATAACTGCCTTCCAGATTCCCTGCAATAGACTATGAGTGTTTCTAATGCTTCACCAACTTGTTGTTAGTATTTCATCCACTCCTGGAGCCTTGTTTTTGGCTAATGCTTTTGGTGCAGTTTGAACTTCTTCCTTCAGCACCATTGGTTCTTGCTCATATGCTACCTCCTGAGAAATGGTGGAATGTCCACGAGTTCCTTTTTGTACTGTGACTGTACTCTTTCTATCTTCTCTTGAAGCTTTCTGAATCATTCATGTTTTACTCAAAGAATCTTTCAATATTTCAACTTGAGGCTTGAAGTTTTCTTGAGTTCTTTCTGTTTAAGATTTGCTGAGCCTGCACTTTCTGGTTTTCTAACTCTAGATCTTTGCACATTTCATTATAATATTTTATGTTGTCTTCTTGCACTGCCCTATGAAAATTTCTGTTCAGTTCTTTGGCATCCCTTATTCCATTTGCCTTAGCTACTCCAGTCTCTTTCAGAGTTTCTCTGACATCCGCTTTTATCTTTCTTTCCTGTCTTAAATGACCTTTTGCTTTCTTCATGATCGATATTCTAGATCTCCCCCCACAGCTCATCGTGTGTCCTGTAATTAGTTTTCTTTGCAGCAAATTTGTTTTTGAGATGTCAAAATTCAGGTGGGATGGACTCAAGACCCTGAGGTCATATTTTAGCTCTTGGGGACTCGTTCTAATTTTCTTTCGCTTTAACCTGGAGCAATTGGTGATTTATTCCACAGTCCTTCCCTGCCCTGGTTTTAGCTGCTGATATTGAACTTCTCCATCATTTATCCCACCGATGTAGCCTATTTGATTTCTATATATTCCATCTGGAGATGTTCATGTGTCTCGTCACCATTTGTTTACTCCATTTACCTCACCGTGATCGATTCTACTTTGAGAAAGCAGCGCTTCTTCAGTTATATTGTGCATGTCTCCCAACCTGAGGGCCTCATCTTCTGGCACCATGTCTGAAAACGCTCTGCTGCTGTTCCGTAGGACTCCGTATCTGACAAGGTTTGATGCTATGGATAAAGTTTTGAGCAGCTAATTACTCCAAAGTGGACAGCTGGTTTCTTCTTGATAATCTGTTCTTCGTCTGGAAGCTCTGCTGAAACGTGTTCCCTTTGGGTGACCCTGCTGGCATTTAGAATACCAGCGATAGAGCGTCCAGCTTTACCGCCACACACAAGCTACAAACGACAAAGTGACGGAAAAATGGTAAAATCATGAGTGGGAGTAATTAATATCTAACTTAATGTATTGGTCACATCTGGTGAGAAGGAAGAATGGAATAGAATTTTGGAAAATATTTATAGAATTTCAATATGTTCACGATTACATTTTGGTTGACACTTTCAACATTTTATAATATTGTTGAATAAAGTAGGAGAAGTCTCTTTTTACTGGCAATAAAGAAGATAGGGGATAAGAATTGAATATACTTTTGCCTTTCAAGTGTCCCATTTTCTGTCATCTATTTGTTTACCTCTCAACTGGGAACATTCAGAATGTCATAGGTATTCACCAAATAGTTACCAAATAAGTCAATAAACAGAGATCAGAAAGAGTGAGAGTAGGTCAAAGAGAAGAGCACATTTCACCGGTTTAAAAAAAAATCTCTTTCTCTTCCTTTTTTCATACACATCATTTACTGGTAATGTTGACATAGTTTAAATAAATATACAAAATAGATTTATTTTGTATATTAAAAGCCTGCAGTTTTTTTAAGAACAGAATGTTTCTGAGTTTTACATATGCATGTTTTAGAATTCAAAGTGTTTTTACATAAGATGTATTGCCATACTCACTGTGTGTGTGAAACATGGTAGTTACCATTTGTTTGTTGACTTCCACCAGTCATACCACCTCCATTCCAGCAAAGACAAAGGTCATGGCCCCATATGCCTGCCGTGGCTGGGTTACTTACTTACTTAAAATCATTTTATTAGGGGCTATTAAAACATTCCATATAGAAATTGTATCAAGAAGTTTTGTACATATGTTGCCATCATCATTTCCAAAACATTTTCTACTTGAGCCCTTGGTATAAGCTCCTCATTTTTCCCCTCCCTCCCCCACTCTCCTGTCCTCATGAATCTTTGATCAGTTATATATTGTTATTATTATTTCATATCTTACACTGTCTGTTGTATCCCTGCACCCACATTTCTGTTATTTGTCCCCTTCGGGGTTGGGGGGGGGCTATGTATCCAACCTTTCTTCCCTTTCCCCATCCCAAACCCTCCCCCTACTCTCATGATACCGCTACTCCCACTACTGTTCCTGAGGGGTCTTGATAGCCGGGCACCATCTTCTCTGTTCACCGTATTTGCTTATGCCCCCATTTTGTCTTCAGCAATTGTGTCAGGAAGGTGAGCATCATGGAATGCCAGGTTATTAGAACAAAGTGTTCTTGTGTTAAGGGAAGCCTTGAGTAAAGGCCCAAAGTCCATCTACTATCTTAATACTTAACCTATACATATATGTATATCGGCCTGTATACCTTTCATTATAAATTAATATATGTACATATATGCATGCCTATAACTATACCTCTATAAATTGCTTTTGCCTCCTATTTCTTTCTGTTTCCCTTCACCTTCCTTCTATCCCACTATCATGTTCACCCTCCATTAAACTTTCAGTAATTCCTCTCCCATACTTTGCACTTGATCAAACCCTACCAGGCCTCCTTGCCATCAATTTTAGACCTCTTGTTGTTCCCTTATCCCTGAATTTGTTGACTCCCCCTCCATACCCTCTCCTTACTCCCCCTCCCCCTCCCCTCCTGTCCTATGTCCCCTTGGAACCACCAGTCTCGTTTTCTCCTCGGGACGGCGCTTCCTGTCCATCTTATATAGGCAGACATAGGCGAAACAAAAAGCAAAAGCAAAACAAAAACCAATAGATAGTTCCAGGTCTATCTGCTGGTTTTGTATGTATGTTTTCCAGTCAAGTCTGATGAGTGCGATGCCCTGTCCCCCCGAATCAGAAGTCTATTTTTCAGGATTCCTCGGGACTTGGTTACTTGGCTCTCCTTACTACCCTGTTGCACTCCCTTTGCGTTTCACCCCGCAGTGCATGGGGCAGATCGGGCACACTTTCCCGTGTCTCCAATGCTGTCCCCCATCGCATTATGGGTCCGTGAGGGAATGTCGTTTCTCATGGTGTGGCCGGCTCCAAGGTCTTGTTTGTGCATTGGCTGCTCTGAGCAGGGATGTTTTCCTGGGGCTTGGTGGGCCATGATGAGGTCCACTCTCTCAATCTTTCTCCCTCGTAGTTTGCTCCTGTATGGTCTGGAAGGCTGGGCTATTTTCCAGCTATTGTCAGTCATTTAAAATATAGTATGGCCACAAGAAATTTCAGACAACAGTGAAATCATCAGGGTACAATTTCTTTTCAATTTTAAAAGAAAATTGGAAGAAAGAACCTACATTCCAGTTATCTTGTTTTTCATGTGTGATACAAGATATGCCATAAATGGAAAGCATTAAAAAGTAAACTAAAAATATTTAAATTCTCTAACTGTACAGTGGGGGGTGGTAAATTTAAGTTTGCTGGGTAATTGACTGTTAGACATCTGTAGTATGAAAATTAGCACTTTCTAAATGTTTAATGTATTTTTGATTGAACAATGTGGTTGTCACATAAAGTGGCTCTGAGATCATTAACTTTTGTATATTTTCTCATTTAATGGATTTAAATGTATAACTTCATTTTTGATAACTCTTGTGTGAAAGTTTTATATTCATTTTTATGGTAGCAAGTATAGATATATAACAAACCATTGAACATTTTAACATTTTTTCTTATAGAAGTTTCCTTGAAGAGTTGTAAATTTGAACTCTTAACTTCCCAAGAACCTCCAAGAGTCCTACATGAACCTACTTCTCTAGAAGTTTATTATTTTTCTCTTATAAATAAAAGCTAAGCTATTACTTCTTGCTTAGAGAGTAAGCTTTTGTCTTAGTAGCTGTCAAAGAAAAGAGAAAGCCATTGACCTTGGCAATAAATCCTTTTTACATGAGTTTATATGAGGACATAAAAGCAGTCATTCCATGGTGATGGCAGAATTTCATGTTACTCAGAAACTGATCCCTGCACCATCTTTTCCGTAGTCTCATGGTTACAAAACTCTGACTATGGACAACTGCCACGTGCCCTTTATGTTATGTAAATTTGCCCCCACTTTGAAATGATTGAACAAACCCCTAAGCTAGAAAACTAACTCCACTGCCACCAAATGAATTCTGACTCATAATACCCCATTAGAGTTTCTGAGACTACCAATCTTTATATGAAGCTTATCATTCCCCTTCAGAGTGACTAGTGTATTTGCATCTCTTACCTTATTGTTCACAACAAATTTATCATCGCAGTCACCTCCATTGCTACAAGTACAGCTTTTAAATCATTGAAGAAGCTTCAAGCCATTTCTTGCACTAAAGTAATGTTATAGGAACCCTATGTACCTGGTGTGACTGACCTACATATTCTTAAAGTCACAGTGAGGAACGGATCTCATTCATAACCCAGAGACTTCTTGTATGCCTTTGTTATCCTTTATTCTCTGTATTCCATTAAAATTTATGAAATACACCCTAACAAATCCTAGCCAACTTGAAAATAAAAAGAAAATTACTATGTTTATCAAGATAATAATAATCATATAGCAGAATAATTGTAAAACTATTTTGGATTTTAATCATTTGCTGTTCTATCAATTCCAGAAGATAAATTGAGAACTTTCCTATATAACTGATTAAAAAGGAGAAACTTATGGAAAGGTCATTTCAAATGTATTGCTCATGAGTAATTCTAATTATCCCTAGTATATGTTGGCTAGAGAACACTCTTTAGAGTTGAACAAGCTAAATGTGAGTGCCAGTTCCCATAACATTTCTTTTAAAAAATTTTTAAAATATTTTTTTATCATTTTATTGGGGGCTCATACAATTTTTATCACAATCCATACTTACATCCATCATGTCAAGCACATTTGTACATATGCTGCCATCATCATTCTCAAAATATTTTCTTTACACTTGAGCCCCCTGTAACATTATAAATCTACATGTATTGCCAAGAACAATTTGTTTAATGTCACAATCTTAATTTCCTCAATAGGAAATGGGCATTTAAACATTTATCTTGACTGGCACTTGTGAAGTCTATGGGTAATGAAGGCAAATACTTGGTATTTAGTGAGCATTCAAAAATTTTCTATATAGTAAGGAATTCATTGATACATTTAATAAATATTCAACAAGGGGAATACAACATGATTAAAAAGACACTAGCTTTTGAGTATACTGTGCTAAGCAAGACAAACAATATCTCGTCATGGAGCTTTTTTTATAGTGAAGAAAGACAAGTGATAAGTAAATAATCATGTAAATAAGTGCCCATTTCAGAAAAACGAACCATACAAACAACTGGGACAGAGGAATCAACTCAAAGTGTAGGCGCACGAGATGGGAGGCAGGTGAACAAGTTGATTTGCACAAATGAGGCGAGAAAGGGGGATGGCAATGGCAGGACTTAGAATTTATTCTAAAAGCTACTGGAGAGAGTAAAGCAAGGTTTTAGATGTGATGTGATTTTTTAATTAGATCACTGCTTGCTATACGAAAAAATGGGGTTTTCAAATGAAAGAATAAAAGCAAGAAGGCTTATTTGGAGGCTATTGAAATTATCCAGACAAGAAATTCAGTAACTTGGAATAAGGTGATAACAGTGGAGAGGAAATGCATTAGGCAATTTTAGCTACCCTTCCATGTAGGGTAGTGTACTCAGTTGCTAATCGAAAGGTTAGAGACTCAGATTCACCCAGACACACCTCAGATGACGAGCCAGGTGATGACTACTGAAGTCGGGCATTGGAAATGGAGCGCAGCTTTGCTGGTGCACACAGATCACCAGAAGGTGGAGTCAAAGTGATGCCTCCCGCTGGCTGGATGGAATGGGAGGAACAACAGGAGTTAGCATGGTATGTGAGAGAAAGAAAGGCATTGTGGCATGGCATTAGAGTGTAAGTTTCAGAAACTGGATGAATTGTAGACTAAAGGAAGTTAAGGGTTGCTTGTATGTTAGGCTTATGGAGAAGTTGACAGAGGTGAATCAAGAATATATGTAATGTTATATATAATATATATATGTGTGTTATATTTGAGATGCCTATTCTAAGTTTGTGGAATAATCTACTCACAAACCAGCCAGGATAAAATGCCAGGACTGGAAAGATATAAATTTGAGACTTAACAGAAAATGGATGGCATTTGAGGCCCCATAGAGCCATCTCCAAATAAGGTTATCAAGGGACAGCAGAGTCATATTGGGAGCATTCAATAGAAGCCAAAGACTTAAATGATAATGGAGAAGATCAGAGAAGTAGAAGAAGAAATTTTTAAAGAGCCAATGCCAATCCTCAGTAAGGGTGCTTTAGCTGTAAGTAACAGAAAGCCCAACTACTTTTAACATTTCTTATCTTATATATTTGGATTTGAGGAGATTAGAAGGTTAAGGTTAATTAATTCATCAATTTTGCCATTTTCTTTGCCTTTTGACATTTTCAGTATGTTGAGTTGTGACCTTGTCTTTTCATGGGATCGCCGAGTATTTTGTCTTCACAGAGGCAAACCAATGGAAGTGATTTCTGTCTTGGGCTGTTTTTCAGTAAGCTTCTTACTGTCTCCTTATCTAGAGCTGGTTCACATCTCCAGGAGGTCTATCATTGATAGTTGGACACATTTGAAAGAAATTAATAGATCTGGCCAAGTTATTTGTATGGAATTTATCAAGCAATGAAGCTTCATTTTCTGTAGTGTGACCTATTTATTCAAATAGTTGCTATTTTATTTGTAATGAAGGAAAGTAATAATTTCTATATTTTATAAAGGCTTCCCAATTTGAGCATATACATCTGTTATATCTGTATGTAGACAGACACTTACGTGAAAGAAAAACAAATGCAGGCATTATTTAATGGAAGCAAGTTAAATGACAACTCTCCTTTCACTTCCAAGCATCAAATTTCTATAAATAGTTTCAAAATTGTTCTCTGTAAAATGATGGCCTCTTTCCATTGAAGTAACTTTATAAGAAGAAACTCAATAAGATCTATATTTGTTTAATTTTCATACCCAATCATTATGATTTTTCTTATATATTGTTTCTGCCTAGAACCCAAGATTATTTTCATTTCAATTGTTGGATCACCATACTGACTGGTGCTTTTTTCCAGGAGAAAAAGCATGACGGTACATTAAGCTACAATCACAATATCTTGGAAGCTATAGGGCAACTCTGGGAAGAACTTTAGTCAAAGTTGCCTAACAAAGGCCCATGGCATGTTTTGGGATTATTTAGCGATTAGCTTTCCCTAATCATTCCCAATTAATTTCTTTAAGGCAATCATTCACCCTATTAGCTTATCTTTTATTTACTTACCATTTCTGTCTTTGAGTCTAATAATAAAACAGTAAAAATTGCAAGATCAAGAAATTCAAGGGGCACAGGTGGAATTGGGTACTATTTCATATAATGATGATTCTTCAATTAGGAAAGCACTGCTTTTCAAGTAGCCATCAAAGTGAGGCATCAGCTAAGTCCAAATGAAAGAAGCAAACCAACCTGTGTGACCCAAGGATTATAAATAATAAAATCCAAATCAACAGGAGGGAATGGTGTTACTGCTTAAGTTCTAAGTGCATGAAGAAGGTGACAGATGTCAGTGAAAGCTCAAAATCCATTAGCCGGGTCCCCACCATGCCTCTTGGTCATAGACCAGGGATGTGAATAGCCTTGCTATCAGACTGAGTAAATTGTAAAGTAGATTATTGTAAGTGGATTAAAATGTATTGCCTTATCATTTGATCTCCCTCTTGACCCATTTTAAATTTGTTCCAGTTTTTAATATTTTCTGCTTTTAATTTTATTAATGTTTTCCTCTGTTTTACTTTGCCATTATTTGGGGGATGTTTTGTTTTGTATATATTTTTTGTACATGAAATCCTGGACAGATAAATCTATAGAGATTGTACTCATTAATAATTTCCTAAGAGCATGGTAGGGGAGAAATGGGGAACTAACAACAAGTACAAAAAAGAAAAAAAATGTTGATTGTGGTAATGATTGCACAACTCTTTTTGATGGTTGCTCTATTGAATTGTATGCTATGTGGATTATATGCCAATAAAACTTTTAAAAAGGAAAGAAAGAATGCACCATCTGTACAGAGTATTCACATTACTTGCATAGTGGCAGGCCATTGATCAACCCTGTCAGAGGTTAAGCCTGCAAGGAAGGAATAGTAAGGTTTATTGAGTGTTTTCTTTGTGCTAGGCTGCTCACATTTCATTTTATACCACCAGTTGTAAGGGTAAATGACCATTTTTAGGTGAGAAAAATGAAGGCCAGGGAGGTTACATAAAGTTACGTACCTATGGATACAGTGTATGGATCAAAGTTGAACTTGAATTTCAGTTTTCCAGTCACTGACCACAAAGCAGAAAAAGGATAAATAAACACTGTATTTAAAGTAACTAACCAGGAGCCCCAGTGGCATGTAATGAGTTACATAGTGGGTCGATAACCTCAAAGCCAGCCGTTCAAACGCTGTCAGCTGCTCTAAGGTAAGAAAATGAGGCTTTCTGCTCCCATAAAGATTTACAGCCTTGTAAACCCCAAAGGGTAACCACTTGCTGTGTAGTGTCCCTACAAGTCAGAGAGAACTCACTGCAGTGAGGGAGGGCAAGTGGCTAAGCAGGAGTTACGCCTAATGCTAGAATTGGATTGTATTGACTCCCTCTCTACTACATTCCGTCCAACTCCCTCACTCTTCTCTGATACCATGTTCTGTTCCTTCTACCTGCAACAGAGTCCTGCTGGGGCAGTGAGTTAGGCACAGGGCAGCTAGGCAGAATGTTTGCAATTCAAATCCACTAATCACTCACCCTGGGGTGAAAGAAGGCATACTGCCTTGGGAATCCTATCAAGTAGTTTGACACTGTCCTATGTGGTCACTAGAAGGAGCGCTGGTAGCGTAGTGAGTAACTTGCTGGGCTGCTAACTTGCTGGGAGGAAGATGGGGCTTTCTACTCTCTAAAAAGTGACAGTCTTGGAAACTGATAGAGGCAGTTCTACCTTGTCCTATACGGTCGTTATGAATCAGAAATCACTCCATGGCAGTGAATGAGTTTTTTGTGTTGGGTCACTATAAGTCAATTCATTCAACAGCAGTGAGTTCGCTTAGTTCCTACCATTTGCCCGGACAGCTCCTTCTTATCCTTCAAGTCTCAATGTACTTGTTGTCTTGGGGTTAGGAGAGGCTTCCCTCCAACGTTTAGGTTCTAGTAATAATAGACATTTTAAAACTTCTACTTACAGCACTATTCTTCCATTCCAAACACCAAACCGAACTCCCTACCATTGCATCAATGCCATTGCATTATAATTGCTGTTATTTAGCTAAGGAATCGTTGGTTCTCCCTTTCTCCCCCTGCCTTCCCCCTACCCTCATGATATCGCTAGTCTCATTACTGGTCCTGAAGGGTTTGATCTGTCCTGGATTCCGTGTGTTGAGAGCGCTCATCTGTATCAGTGTACATGCTCTGGTCTAGCCGGATTTGTAAGGTAGAAGTGGGGTCATGATAGTGGGGGGAAGGAAGCATTAAAGAACTAGAGGAAACTTGTATGTTTCGTCGGTGCTATACTGCACCCTGGCTAGCTCATCACTTGTTGTGACCCTTCTGTGAAGGGATGTCCAATTGTCTACAGATGGGCTTTGGTCTCCACTCTGCCCTCCCTCTCATTCATATCAATATGATTGTTCATTTTGGGGCCTTCTGATGCCTGATACTGATCCTGTTGACACCTCATGATCACATAGGCTGGTGTGCTTCTTCTATGTGACCTTTGTTGCTTCCCAGATAGATGGCCGCTTGTTTATCTTCAAGTCTTTAAAACCCCGGATGCTAATCTTTTAATACCCGGGCACCATCAGCTTTCTTCACCACATTTGCTTATGCACCCATTTTATCTTCAGTGATTATGTCAGGAAGGTGAGCATCACAGAATGCCAGGTTATTAGAACAAAGTGTTCTTGCATTAAGGGAGTACTTGAGTAGAGGCTCAATGTCTGTGTGCTACCTTAATACTTAACATATAAATAAATGTACACAGACCTATATCCCTATCATTATATATAAATATATTTACATATGCACATGCCTGTATTTATACCTTTATAATGTCTTTTGCCTCCTAGTTCTTTCCTCTACTTCCTTTACTATCCTCCTGCCCCACTATTATGTTCAACCTTCATTTGGTAATCAGTAATTCCTCTCAGCTACATTGATCCAACCCCATCAAGCATTCTATGCTCTCCTCGCCATGGATTTTTAGATCACTTGTTGTTCCCTTGTCCCTAGGTTTGTTGGCTCCCCCCTTCCTTTCTCCCAACTCCCCCTCTCCCTTGTCCCCTAGAACCATCACTCTGTCAGTTTTGTTTTCTCCTCGAGATTGTTTATCCTGGCTATTTTATATAGATAGACATGACCAAAAAAAAGCCTATATATAATTCCAGGTCTGTCTGTTGATCCTTATGAATGTCTTCCAATCAAGTCTGATGAGGTGCCAAATCCTGTGACTGAAGTCTATTTTCAGAATTCCTTGGGGACTTCTGGCTTGCTGTCCTTGCTGCTCTTTTGCACTCCCTTGATGTCTCACCCAATGTGGGAGTGTCAGACTGGGCACAATTCCCACACTGTGTCTCCAGTGCTGTCCCCAGTAGCACTAGGGGTCAGTGAGGGGATGCCATGACTTATGGTGGGGCTGGCCCTAAGGCCCTCTCTGTGCCTCATTAGCGGCTCCAAGCTGGAATGTTATTCTCAGGGCCTGGTGGGCCAGGCTGCTGTCCACTCTCTCTCTCTTTCTTTCCCTCTTAGTTTGTTCCCAGGTGGTCTGAGCAGACCCGCCCTTCACCCTGGCTGTATCTTCAGTGCTATCCTCTGCAGTGCATTCTTCTGGGGAGGGGGTCCATGTAGCTGGTATTGGGGCCATTCATGCCAGTATATTGCCTTTAAGGCTTGGTGCACCAGGTTGTGGTCTGGTTCTTCTCTGCCTTTCCTGTGGAGACATATACAATACCTCCTCATGGGTGCGTGCTGGCTTACATTTATAAGTCATCTAACTATATGCCAACAGAGGTGTTCATTATGGTGATAGTTTAAAGCAAATAACCTAAAGCAGTGTTTTAATGCCTTAAAGTAATGGCTAAGTGATACTACATAAATTCAAGCTGTGAGAATGTGGCTGTTATTGTTGACATGGAATAGAATTTTTTGTGTGAGATTTCGAAATTGTATTTTTAATTTTTCTGGAGGCAAAATCAGCTTTTCTTAATCTATGAAAAATTAATGTGCCATAGGAGATGTGTTACTCAGATATCTAATGAGCTATTAATTTCCAATAAGACTATGAAGATTAATGGGTTCACTCTAGGGAAAATAGCAGTAGACTTCAAATAGAGATATTAGAAGCCACTTAATCTGATCCCTGGGGAACAAAGTTTTAAAATTTCATTTTCTAAACATAAGTTTATATCTAAAAGATTGTAATTCTTAAAGTTCACTTTATCTTAATAAGAAAACAGTATACCGTATATGCTCGTGTATAAGCTGAGTTTTTTAGCACATTTTTAATTCAGTTTTTGTGGTAAAATTAGGTGCCTTGGCTGATATTTGGGACAGCTTATACTCGAGTATATGTGGTAAGTTACAATGGGAAATATTTACTTTAAGAGATTCCCAATGCTGATCTGTGGGACAAAAGTGGGCATGCTTTGATATCCAGTATCTCAGCTCTGTAGAGTATTAGGCAGTAAACAACAACAAAACACTCCCCTTATATATCATCGTGGTTCAATTTTCTCTATCACATTCATACATATCTTGATATACTTTAGTCTAACATTCTTTCCATCGTATTGGAATTACTTATTTGTACTCCTTTCTACTGTATTAGGTTTTGAACTCCTATTGGCAGTCCCTTGCCCAATATCAAGCACTTAGTCCTTACCTAGTACATTTTAATGGTAAATGCAAATGGGAGGATTCTGGGAATAGAAGTTACTTTAGGCACTAAGGTAATCTTAAAAAATGTTCAATGTTTAATATAAGTGGAGAGATTAAAAACATCTGTTTGTGTATGCAGTTTATAACTCACATACTACCTGTATCTGAGAAATAAGCATGAAAGTGTATGCTGGAAAAGTGCAGTTACAGTCACATTTCGTTTTTTGTTTTGTTTTGTATATCTTAAAATGGTAATGTATACTGCATACATACAGTGTCACAGAAAAGCAATGTGCTGATGTTATAATTGCAAATGTTCATTCTCAGCTATTTGTATGTCATGTTTTAAACCCCCAAAGACAAATAAAGGCTGGTTTTATAAAGATACTGATAATGAAAAGCAATAACCACGAAAACGTTTTATAAATGAGGTATTTGACTTTCATTGCAGCACTGCCTGTATGAGAAGTCTGCTAGGGAGGATGGTTCTTTGTCTTCAAGACCATAAATATTTCAAGCTTACCAAAACATGCTCGTTGTTCATGAACTCATATCTTAAAAGAAGAAAGTGGTATTCTGGTATCTTAACACCAACAGGTCTATATCTTAGACTCTGTAAGCACTTCCAAGTTTACCTTATAAAAGTTGTAAGGAAAGATAAGCTTGAAGAATTGAGCACATGCTCATTAAAGTTATCCCCTAACTCACACTTACGATCCATCAATTTTTTTACTCTTTCTTTTATCCAACCTATTCTGACAGCTTCTTTCCTTCTACTCACTGATTCTCATGTGCTTTACTATACACATAACTTCCTTCGATTACTGACTTTTTGTCTTAGAAGAAGTACAGCCAGAATGCTCACTGGATGCATGGCAAGATTTCATCTCACATACTCTAGATGTGTTATCAGGAGGAACCCGTCCCTGAAAAAGGAGATCATGCTTGGTGACATAAAGGGTCAGCAAGAAATGAGGAAGACTCTGCAAGAGATGAAGGCACTTAGTGGCTGCAGGAATGGATTCAAACATAACAACAGTGGTGAGAATGGTGGCAGATCATGGTGGTGTTCATTCGGTTGCAGTGAGTTGGAACCAACTAGATAGCACCTAGCAACAGCGACGGCAGTAGATGACTGTACCAATTCTTAGGGCTTTGCTTCTCAAGTCAGGGAGATTCCCTAGTGATCTCAAATCACACATGGGAAATATAGTCTTACTTCTAATCCCCCCATTCATGTTCCCAAAAGCCACCGCAAAGAAGTTACAAGCTACAGGAGAAACTAAAGTTAAGACTTAGAAAAGCAAACCTCTTTTACAAGACCTGTTCCAAAATTATGAGTTGCCGAGAGATGATTGCACAGCAAAAGGAATAGATGGAAAAATCAACCATACAAGACCCAAAGGGCTCCATTTGCCCCCAAACAAAGCTGAGAAATCAGGAAGGCATAGGCAGAAGACAAGGAGCGGAAGTGGCGAGCACAGGGAGGAAGGGTGCAGAGTGCTTCTCCTTTGTGGGGGCTGCAGTGCGCGGCCCAGAAGAACATGTATGTACATTGTGGAATCGAAAACTACTTTGCTCCATAAATCTTATAAATGTTTACCTTTATACCTTCTTAAATAATAACTGTATTTATTATATCTCAATTGCTATTAAACTAATGATATGATTTTGAATGTTAAAGAGGCATTCTTTTATGTTTGAATCACTAAGTAGAATAAAAAGGTAACAATTTACTAAAATATCTCCTTTCTGTTGAATGACATACATGTTTCAGCTGGATTTACTAATTAGCACACACACACACCACCAAGTTAATTTTATAATGTTGCCATAGCTTTTTAATTAAATATGCAGCTTCTGTCATATGAAAAAAAGCTTATGATTTTACAGTAAATTTAATTAAGCATTTCGTGTAAGTTCATTTCAATATCTATCATGGCCCACTAAAGTTGAGATTCAGTTGTAAAATGGTAGATTAATTGCTTTTTGTATTAAATGAAATAAGAATCTCAAAAATGCAAAGTCAGGAGATTTAATTGTGGTCTTCAATTGCTTATTCAACGCATTGGAGAACCCAGTGCAGAAACACAGAAAAAAAGGCCAAAGGTTGTTAAATGTAGCACATCACACACACGCTGCACTTTACTTAATGATCCAAGTGTTTATTACCATGAAGTAAATGCACCATTTAAAGAATTATGGTCGAATTGTAAAATGGTAAAAACTCTAATTAATTTTAGTCTGAAGCATACAGCATGCTCATTTTGCCTAAAACATTTTCATTATCATCTGTATTTTTCCTGTTATTAAGATAAATTTTTCCTCATTGTGCAGCACTAGCATATTTTCTGGATTAAAAGCACAATCTTAAATGCTGCTGTGAGTTCTATCTGTTGTATGTTTTAAATATGTAAAAGAAGCAGTGTGAGCCACAGATTAGAACAATATATATTGCTTTTCTATACTTTTTTCTGTAAATATCACCAGTTAGAACCAGTTGAGTGTGCCAATATATTCTTTTCCTAACAACTGTAAACAGATTTTTTCCTTTTCACAGAATGATTTTTAAAGCATGTAGACAATTTCTACCACTAAATTGAATTTCGTACAATTCTCGATTCTCTTTTTAGTCAAAAGAATATTTAATATTGAAGAAAAGATTGCAGGCAGACAGAATCATTTTAGATTAGTACGTATTTGCACCTCCTATGTCTTTGTACTGTTGTAGAAACATGACTTTTGCTGTGAATAGCTAACTTAGTAAAAAAAGAAGAAGAAGAAGAAAAACACAACTGGCTTTCTCATGTCAAACATACGAAAGCACACCTGTGGCTCTGGGGTGGATTCTGACTCATAGCACCCCGGTAGGACAGAGTCGAACTGTTCTAGAAGTGCTCACTAGAATCCTGAGGCTGTAAATCTTTACTGGAACATTCTCATCTTTCTTCTGTAGAGCAGCTGGTGGATTTGAACTGATAACCTTGTGGTTAGCAGAGGAAGCCTTTTCCCATAGCACCACCATGGCTCATTATGGTAGACAGAGTCCCTATTATTCTTCCTTATTTCTGAAAATAGTTCAGGTGGCCTGATTACAAAGGGAATTATTTTAAAAATGTTTTCTTTTATATTTTATATTATTTTTACTTTGGGGACTAATACATATATGAAATCCATAGTTGAATCACATCCAGCAGAATTGTACAGTTGGTACCACAGTTTCCAAACAGTCTTTTTCTAAATGGAACCCTTGATGTCATCACCCCTTAACCCCGCCACCACCTTGTGTTCCCCTACCCGCCAAACCCTCATTGTACTTGCTGACTCTATAGGGCCATCAGTCCTGGTTTTCATACACTAAAATATGAAAAATATATACCACAACTTCAAGAGAGTGATCCCCAATGACCTAACCCTCCTGACATCCCCTCTAATATGTACAATCAGAAACCAAACCAAATACAACCCCAAACTACATAAGCTTTTGGACACCAGATCAGGTCCAGCAGGCATCGCTGGTGGCCCTGCTGTCAGGTTTCATCTGTTCAAGTCAGGCTGCTGCCTTTGACTTCTGTGCTCAACTCACCAATGCACTCGCTGAGTGACCCCTTTCCTCCTCTCCCTCCATTGTGGATAGAGGGGGTTCACTGGTTTATGTCCTGTACAGCTCCGCCAGTGAATCTTGGGCTTCCACTGTCACCCCTCACCTTCTGCAAACCAGATTCTCAGACTCTGGGCTCTGCTATTAACCCCCGTCTTCAGCTTCAGATCACATGCTCACAACCCTTTAGTGGCTGCTGATGGAGTTTCCTGACTACTGAAAGTAGCACGTGCTCACAGTGAGAAAATACTGATCTTCATGGACAAGGAAAAAAAATAAAAATCAACAAGAAAGGAATCATAAGTAGAATGAAGGAAAGCAAAATATTTCAGTTGTTTATTTCAGTGCAATAATTAGAGGTGTCTTGAATTCTTTTTTAACTTTGTTTCTGCCTGTACATAAGTTAAATGGAGTAATTTCTCAGTAAGTAGCCATTTTATTTATTTATATACCTTTTAACTTTGAAATAATTTCAGATTTACAGAAAAGTAACAAATATACTGAGCATTCTCCCTTATCCTTTTGCTAGTTTGCCTGTGTTAATGTCTTATGTAACCACAGTATAATTAAGAAACCCAAGAAAGTGACAATGAGATACTAGTAACTAATCCAAAAGTTAGAACCAAAATTTCCAGTTTTCCCACTCATCTGCTTTTTTCTTTCTGTTCAACACCCCATGTCACATTGAATTATATCTCTTTAGTCTCTTGTAATCTGTGATTGTCTTTCATAATCTCGATCCTTTGGAAAATGTGCTGTCACTTTGCAGCTTTTCCTTCAGTGCGGGTCTATCTGTTGCTTTCTCCTGATTAGAGCGAAGCTGTGCTTATCTAGGGAAAACCAGGATCTTACTGTCAAAATGTGTTATTGGTAATGTTAAACCTTTTGCACTTGAAAAAAAGGAAAATTAGAGGCTAGCGAATTTTGGGAATGATGAGGGCAACAAATGTATAGATGTGCTTTACACAATTGATCTATGTATTGTGATGAATTGTATGAGCCCCAATAAATTGATTAAAAAAAATTCATTAAAAAAAAAAAGAAAGAAATAACAGGAAAAAAAAAAAGATGGTATTTGCTATTTTTAAAGCTAGAAGGCCTGATAGGAAGAGTTGTCCCTTTGTGTACTCCTATGCTTAAAATAAATAATTAAAAAATTTAGCAGTCTACAGGGTAAACACAGAACTATCTTTACTTGTAAACTCTAATTGGAATTCAATCCCACCAAAGCAATAGACATTCCAGGTGCAAAGATAATTGTTTCTTGTTTGGAAATCAGTTACCTCCTAAGAGAAAGGAAAAACAAGATGGATAGACTTGTTTGATATTTTTTATATACCATAGATTCTTTTGAACTATTATGAGAAGTAAACCAAATTTGCAAACAATGAACCATAGAGGAGCACCTCTCCCCTAAACTGATGGTGTAAGCTGTTAAAAATAGCAGTTAAAAAATACTGTTCATCAGGGAGGGTAAAGGGAGAATGGGTAGGAAAGAGGGAACCGATTACATGGAACTGTGTGTGACCTCCTCCCTGGGGGACAGACAACCGAAAAGTGGATGAAGGGAGAAGTCGGACAGGGCAAGATATGACAAAATACCCATTTATAAACTATCAAGGGCTCATGTGGGAGGGGGGAGCGGGGAGGGAGGGGAAAAATGAGGACCTAATGTCGGGGGTTTAAATGGAGAGAAAATGTTTTGAGAAATGATGTACAAATACGCTTTACACAATTGATGTGTGTATGGATTGGGATAACAGTTGTATGAGCCCCTAATAAAATGTTTAAAAAAAAATACTGTTCATTTATTCTTTGTGTTTAGTTTGGATAAATGTGGCAACATTGTACTTCTTTCCTTGCTAGAAAATGTCTCTTTTAGTCTCATGTTGCCACCTGGCGCATTAGACCAACATTGTGCCCTAGAAATCATCACTCCTCAGTCGCAGTCATGTCACAGTAAACAGAGCAGGAGCCCTGCGGATCCAGATTTAGTCATTTAGTGTCATTAGATGATGACACTCTTACAGCAGTGTACAGTCTTTAAGTGTACCATATAACCAGCAGATCTGCAAGGTTGTTATCATCAACTTTTATTTTGTTCATGTGAATTAGCAAGCTTAAACATTAAGAGTTCCTGAGAGCCCCAAAGGATATGTTTTCTTGCTGCTTGCTGCAGAACTCTTCAGGAAACAAATGTCAAACTTGTCAGGGCTGTCGCTAGGAACGTGCTCCGTGTAGCAAGGGTCTCCTTCCATTGGGAAACAAACAGATGTCTTATCTCAGCACAGAGCAACAAAAACCTGCCATCTATCTTGAGAATTTTTTGTTGTCTTTTATATCCAGTAGGAAAGATATATTTTGGTAAAAACCTCTCTTTGCCATTTTATTCATCTTAAAAGCCATTTGTGAATGATAATTGATTTAGTGCCTGAGCTTCTTTAATGATATTATTCATTTTGAGCTGAATATATACATTTCTCATAAAAATTGACCTGAAAATCTTAGAAACACAAAATATCTCTCCTGGTTGCCCCAAAAGGAAAAGCCCCCCCACCAAAAAAAATCTCTAAAATTCTTTCTAGAGCAAATTCTGATGCTTTTGTTTACGATAAAATCTACTACTGTTACTTTGAAGCCCTGAGCACAAGGAAACTGTGAAATAGTGTGCCCGTCTTGAACAGGAGGCAGTGTCAGATGGGACGTGCATCTAAATGATACTTTACAACTAAGACAAACAGAACAACAAAGCCACGGAAAGCAACCATTATCTTAAGAATGCTAATTTACTAGCTTATGAATTATCCACATACCATACCATAGCCAACTTAATGGAAGTTACACGGATTTTTCACTTAAGACTGTGGTCCTCTGCCTTGTATTCATAGTTAAAGGTGTGAGTGAAGGATACAGATACTTGTTGGCTATCAGGATCATGTTTACATCTTTTTAAAAGGAAAAATGTGTTTTTGGAGGTTTACGGAGAAATGTAGATCCCCACTAGGTGATTTGTACACAAATTGTTCAGCATCTTGGATCCACTCATCACAGTGTCTGAGCATTCTGATTATTTCCTGTGATCTAATTCTCCTACCCCTTACCTGTTCGTCTTTGATTTAAAGTAACCATTGGCTGTCTGATCTCATATAAATGGTTTTTTTTAAAGAAGCGCAGTGTTCAATGATGGTCATTATATTGTCAGCCGATCTGTTATTTAGCTAAACGGTGACTTCAAGGGCTAGTTTCCTTTCAAGGTCGGAGAACATCTCAGTGCAGTGGGCTCAGGCAATCCTGCAAAGCATCAACCGGCCCAGTGAGTGCAGATATTTTAAGGACCTGTAGGTTGTGTTCTGCATTTCTCTGCCCTTCTATCAGGATCCATCTGCTGAAGTTCTTGTCAGAGCAGTTGGTAGTGGTAGCTGGGCACCAGCTCATTTGTTTTGGGCTCCGAGTAAATGAGACTGTGGTTTGTGTGGACTTTGTCCTATGAACTCGTTTCCTCTCTGACTCTTCCACTTGTTTCTTTCCTTTAGCTCTGAAGGAGTAGATGCCAATAGTTGTATCTCAGTCACTTACAAGCCTTTAAGACCATGACAATACTCAACAAACTAGGATTTAGAACCGAAACTTTAGGAACTTAATTGATTGTCATTATTAAGTATATAGCTCTATTTACTGAGGGCAGCATTGAAGGTTGACAGAGAAAGCTAATCATATTAATGTGGAAAGTGTACTGTCCACTTGATAAAGCCTCCATTTCACTCTTACAAATTTAAGCACATGAGCTCGGTAACAGACACTTTGGTTAATGCTGTGCAAGCATATTTTTGCTTAGTTTCATTTTCATTGCTGATGGCGTACATAAAGATTGCTAGGAAGTGTGAGTGCTGGATAAGAGAGTAAGCGATGCCTTTCCAGATGGCACTTTGGTAGGTGCCAAGGCCAAATCCAAACCCATTGCCACGGAGTTGACTCTGAATCATTGCAATGCATATGGGTCCGAGCAGAACTGTGCTTCATGGGGTTTAAATGAGGTTTGCAGTGGCTGTAATCTTGTGGAGCACCGGTGGTGCAATGGTTTTATGAGTTGGGTTATTAACCACAAGGACAGCTGTTCAAACCCACCAGACAGCTTCACAGGAGAAAAGCGAGACTTTCTACTTCTGTAAAGACTTACAGTCTCAGAAGCCCACAGGGGAAATTCTACCCTGTCCTATAGGGTCACTGTGAGTCAGAAGTGACTCAATGGCGGTGAATGGGATATTTAGTAACCTTGTGGAAGTATATTGTCAGGCTTTTCTGACATAATGCTTGGTAGACTCAAAGTGCCAGCCTTTTGATGGCTGTCAGAGTGCAAATCATTTTGCCACCTAGAAACCTTTGGTTCAAGCAGACATCTCATTCATGTTTCAGTTCACTGTTTTACATAGTACAGAAGCCATCCATTTGGCTGTGATTACTTATTAAATGCATTGTGTTAGGTTCTAGGAATATTGTTATAAAGAATATAGGACCCTAACTTGAGGAACATATCAATGCTACTTAGCAAAGTGCAATGCTACCAAGCCAAAATTATTTGCTACCTTTATTTACCTAGACATTTCATAATTTCTGCAAATGTCTGACTGGAAACAAGTGAACAAACAAAAATCGCAGTGCAATGTATAAAGTTAGAATTACCCTTTATTGGGATATAAGTCTATATTCTCCCAAAATGTTTGTCTAACAGACTGTCTTTTTAGTAATGTCATTTCAAAACTAAATCAAGTATAATTGAATATAATATACCTCTTCTACCTCCTAGAGATAAATTGAGGGGACATTGACATGCAATGGCTGTTAGGTTTAGAAAGTGTATTACAAGCATGTCACCAAAAATAATGCTAAAAACTCTATTTCATGTCATCCTCCCTCTGCGTTGATTTTGATTGATAACAACTGGCATGAGGGCTCTCTACATTGATAGTGACTCAGAGCCACGGATTATGGGTTTTCACAGAAAACAAATTTATGTATTTTGATTTGCACTTACATAATAAAGTCAGTTCATTAAGCAGAGTTCAAAAATTAGATAATTACATTGAATTTGGTTTTAAAAGTTACAGGTAATATTGGATGACGTCCTTAGTGATACTGAGATCATTACTGCAGTCTAGAGATAACATAAGAAATTGTGATCAAGTTTAATTCGCTCAATAAAATTTAGACAATGCCTTTAATTTCAGTTTATTAAAATGGAGCATCATACATGTGATAAGTCAATAAAAGCAAGATTGTTTTGTACAAGATATTGTTGGAGGACCATGTATGAGGAGATGAGTTACAAATCATATGATGAAATATTTTCCCCAGACTTTCATTATTCAAACCCTGAAGGCCACCACTTAATAGCGAACATAAGGTGCACTTCTTTCCTATGGAACTGGGCCTTCGCGTGTCCTCTCCTTCATTCACTATGCTCCACAGAGATCTGCTGAGAATTACGAGGCCACCACTTAGAATCGAATCTTATCGAAGATTGTAAGCATTCTATAGCCTGACATGCCCATGTTTCCCATTTTAGACCTGACTGATCTTCAGATAACAGATGGTGGTACAAGTAATTGGAAAATTGGCAGACCTGTCAAGAAAGTATGCTAGATGGGACAGAACTGCCATGCAGGAGCACAGAAAGTGTCTCTGAAGTTAAATTTATTGTTGTTGTTGTTGTTTTTTATCAAACAGTGAAGTAAAACTACCTAGCTTACTCCCTAAAGTGAACACATTCAAGCCGTAGGTTTCAAAAGTAATTTTTAGAACATTGATGATATTGGTTGCTTTTGAAACATATAAAAAAATTTTTGTTAAAATATATAGAGCACCCATTGCAAATATTTAAATATTACATAATTTTACCCTTGGCGTTTATTGTCTTTTTCCTTGGATTACTGAGATCATAATCATTAATACTTCTTCAGGTAAATACAATTAAAATGTATTAAGTATAGCTGATAAAATGCCCTAAAGTACATATTTTAATATTTTCTAAAATTTATTTCACAGGAAGATGAAAATGAAGCTGAAAGAAAAAATATATCTCAGGAGCTCAGCATGGAACAGAAAAATCCAAAAAAAATAAAAGGATTTTCTGTAGTGTTTTGAAAAGTTTGCAACTTAAGTAGTAGTGGATCAAAATTCTAATTGTAAAATGTTAAATTGTAAAATCTAATTCACCAAATGTTCTCAATAAAGTCATTAAAAATAAAATAAGAGCCACATTTCTAATTTGTATGATTTTTTTTAGAGCCATTTAAACTTTTACTTAAAAACCAAACCTTTAAAGTGGTTTTATTTTAAAAAGAGAATTCCTTAACAAAATAGCAATAGATTTTAATTTGTAACCTAAATGATAATAGTTCTGGCTGACCTAAAAAACAAGTCTCAAAGTCTTTTTCTCCATTTCTAGCTTCTGTTGTCTTTTTCAAAAGCATTAACAGAATTCCAGTGATTAATATAAAGAGAAGGCAGCACAGTTCAAAAATTGATAGGAAATGCACATGAAAATAAATAAAACCAAGTGGAGAGCAAATGTTTTGAGAATGATGAGGGCAATGAATGTACAAATGTGCTTTACACAATTGATGTATATGTGGATTGTGATAAGAGTCGTATGAGCTGCTAATAAAACGATTAAAAAATAAACCCAAAAAAGAAAATAAAACCAACCAGAGCCATAAGATGAAATATCATTTTGGGTTTAACCAGTTGAGGTATTAATAAAACTCTAAGATCTCAGGGAGAAACTGAAACAATATAATGTAACATTATTCTCTGTGGCAAAAAGCAGTGCCATGAGTTTTAATTCACAAAATATTTACTAAGTGTCTATTAGGTACAGGGCCTTCAAACACCTTTTCTAGAATTTAATAAAACAGCTTTTCTTACATATTTTCTCTGGCTTAAGAATGTCCCCAAATTCCTCTGATCCCTAACTTTATCAGCCTTTTTACCCTCCTGGATCCAATTCCTAAGCTATCAGTTGCCAAGCACAGATGGAACAAGAATCCACTTGTAGTTTTCAGAGCCAAATGTTTTTGGCAGAGGTCTTTGTTTATTTAAGGCAGAATTTCTTAAAATGAAAATTCAAACTCTGGGAGGCTTATAACAGAATGCCAATGGCCAGCTTCCCTGGGAGAATGGGGTCAGCATTACTTTTCTCACATGCACCTAAGAATCTCACAAAAGGTATGAACTGTAGGTCGAACTGGCAACCATGGCACTGACCTGGGAAAGACTCCTGTGAGTCCTACAGAGGCGTCATTGGCACGTGGCCGGGCCGTAGGTACGTCCAGTCAACTGGCGCGCGGGGGCTCTGCGCCTTGGAGAAGAACTGTGGTCCGTGTGGCTGTTTTTCCAGATGGGGACCTTTAGGCCTTCCTTCCGAGCTTTGAAATAATGCCACAAAACGATCCCTGTTAGAAAACCACTCGCTCCCACAGAGGGCCTCATGGAGTGAATTTCAGAGCAAAGACGAAGGCAAAGATTCGATTGAGAAGGCAAGGCAGAGGGCCTTTGCAAGCATAGATTTAAAACATTTACTTGACCCTTCTTCTTACATTGCTTTGGTTCCGATACCGATCTTCACACAAAGCAGGTGTGTAGCAGCAGTGTCGCTGTGGCCCAGAATGCCAAGATAAAAGCTGGTGAAGCAGATCCTGTGTGCGATGGAGCCGTCATGGCAGGCCTCAGACATCTGCCATGAAAACTTCTCCTGGAAAGTGCTCCGACTGCACGCTGTCCACGGCGACTTACAGGGCCCAGAGAAACAAGGCTGTTCCCGCTGAGCTCTGGCCTTCCCAATTTCATGGCATACATTTTGTTGTTGTTGTTGTTTTTCCCCATGAAAATGATTTTTTTCAATTAATTGGGAGTTAATACATATATTATTGCATAGTTCAATCACATCAAGCAGAATCGTACAATTGCTACCCCAGTTTCCAAGACCCTATGACATCGTCTCTCCCACCCCTTACTGCTGTACTGCCCCCCACTCCCAAAACACTGTTCTACTTGCTGTCTCTATAGGTTCATCAAACACGACTTCAAGAGGGAAGCCTCCAATGATGTCCACCTCTGAGATACACCCTAATATGAACAAACAAAACACAAACCCAGAAAATGTTGAAAACCAAATCAGGTCCAACATGCGTCAGAGGAGGATCAACAGACAAGGTTTTAACTGTTCAAGTCAGATTTATGCCTTTGATCTTCCAGACTCTGGCCTTCCCAGTTTCACTGCATACTTTTGCTACGATTCCAATCATGACATGCCGCCATTGAGTTGATTCCGACCCCTAGCAACCTTACAGCACAGGGTACATGAGCCCGGTGGGTTTCCAAGACAGTAACTCTTTAGCTAATGTTCATTATGCCTATTACGCTCCAGGTACAGTGTTAAACACTTAAAATGCTTTGATCTTTTAACAAACAAACCCACTGCCATCCATTGGACAGCCTATAAGACAGAGTGGAACTGATCTACAAGGTTTCGATGGCTCAAAGTCTAGATTGTAAGTCTTTATGCAGGCAGGCTGCCCTATCTTTCTCCCATGTAGCTGCTGTGGGGTTCGAACATAGACCTTTGGGTTGGCAGTTCAACACTAAACCCACTGCACCACCAGGGCTCCTTTTTCTCCAATGAGCAATGTGAGGCTGGGATAGAGGGAAATAAATTACCCAGTGGTCTATAGCTTGTTTTGTAGCTATGGATAAGCTTTTCAGCAGCTACTTCCCCTGTTTTGGCAAGTCAATCCGTCTTCCTTGTCTGCTCTTACTTTGGGAGCTCCACTGAAGCCTGTTCACTTTGTGGGGGACCCTGCTGGCACTGGAAATACTGGTGACATAGCTTCCAGCATCACAGCAATACACAAGCCGCCAAAATATGACAAACTGACAGACAAGTACATTGACAGGGAACCGCTGGAGGTTCAGGCTAGATTCCAAAGAGGACCTGGAACAAACGACATCAGTGCTACTATCAGATGAATCTTGCATTTGACTATGTGGAACACATGGATAACCTTGAAAAGGCCAATTGCAGAACACTTGATTGTGCTCATCCAGAACTTGAACAGATCAAGAGGCAGGTGTGCCAACAGAACAAGGGACACTGCGTGGCTTAACCTCAGGAGAGATGTCTACTAGTGCTGTATCCTCTCACCATACTTATTCAGTCTGGACGCTGAGCAAATCATCAGAGAAGCTGGAGTCTATGAAGAAGAATGTGGCATCAGGATTGGAGGGAGGCTCATTAACAGTTTGTCAATATGCAGATGACACAACCTTGCTGGCTGAAAGTGAGGAGGACTTGAGGCACTTGCTGATAAAGATCTAGAATTGGGCCTTTAGGATGTATTGCAACTCAACGTAAAGACAAGCAAAATCCTTACAAGTGGACCAGTAAATAACATCATGATAAGTGGATAAGAGGTTGAAATTGCCAAGATTGTGTATTTCTTGGATCCACCATCAATGCTCAGGGAAGCAGCAGATGTAACCTTAGTCTCTGTGGCAAAAAGCAGTGCCATGACTTTTAATTCATAAAATATTTACTAAGTATCTATTAGGTACAGGGCCTTAAACACTTTTTCTAGAATTTAATAAAACAGATTTTCTTACATATTTTCTCTGGCTTAAGAATGTCCCCAAATTCCTCTGATCCCTAACTTTATCAGCCTTTTTACCCTCCTGGATCCAATTCCTAAGCTATCAGTTGCCAAGCACAGATGGAACAAGAATCCACTTGTAGTTTTCAGAGCCAAATGTTTTTGGCAGAGGTCTTTGTTTATTTAAGGCAGAATTTCTTAAAATGAGAAGACGTGTTACGTTAGGTAAATCTGCTGCACGAGAACGCTAGAGTTTTGAACAGCAAGCATGTTACTCTGAGAGGGGTGCTTGACCTGAGCCACGGTATCTTCTATTTCATCATATTCGTGTGAAAGTTGGACACTGAATAAAGAAGACCATAGTAGGACAGATACATTTGAATTGTGGTGCTGGGGAAGAATATTGAAAGTACTTTGGACTGAAACAGACAACTGGATCTGTCCTGGGAAAAGCATTGCCAGAGTGCTCCGTAGACACAAGAACAGCAAGACTTCGTGTTATGTACTTTTGACAAGTATCAGGAGAGACCAGTCCTGGAGAAAGACATCATGTTTGGTAAAGTGGAGGGGTGACAGGAAAGACTGACACAGTGGCTGCGTCCATGGGCTCGAGCTGGGAACCATTGGCACGGGACCTTGTGTTTCATCCTGTGGTGCATTGAGTTGCTGTGGCCGGAACCGACTCAATGGCACCCAACAGCAACAGCATACAGCATACAGCATGTAGCATACAGCATATAGCATACAGTATACAGCATGTCGCATACAGCATACAGCATATAGCTAGTACCTGGCAGAGCAGAAATTCAAATCCAAGCCTTTCACCATCTTCCCTAAAAAATGCAGTCTTGTTAGCGCTTCATCCGTCTTGTTGGCATTTGTTAGCAATTCATCAGCTACCCTTCAGTTATTTCTCTTCCCCGACTAGTTAACACAATGTAATTTATTTTGAAGTCGTTGGCTTATATGAAATGGAAAAAACAACAAAAAGAATAACAACTATTCTACCGGTTCCAAACAGTATTTTTTTAACCTTGCGTCACAATATGAAACCACTTTATTGTTTCTCGATTATTTTTCATGAGATCTTTGAGTAGAGTCATTATTTGGTGATTAGCATGTTGCCATGTTACGTCATCACAACTGGCCTTTCTAAAGTAAGTTCGGTGTGGAGAAACACATGCGACAAGGCTTGTCTACAGGCCTTTTACATACTTATATTTAACTTGTACCTTTAACATTTAAAACCCCAGTTTTCCTTTTTAAAATGCTTCTTATAAATACATCCTTTGGTTTAGGAGAGTAACCCATAAAACAGAAACTCCTTAAATTTCCTTTAGCATATGAAGCAAATGGAACTCTTGCTACGGGAGGGAGTATGCAAATGGAGGCCACTTTAGAAAAGAGATCTTATGAAATCAAGCATGCTCTCAGGTCAAAAAAATTAACTCTGCCAACAGTTGCTTCCAGCTCATAATTCCACTACTAGACACGTAAGCGGGATAAATGCAAACAAAGCCCCCACAAAGGCTGTGATGTGAGTATTTATAACAGCTTATTCTGACCCCCAAACGGAGACAATTTGACCTTTTTTTCCCCTTCTCACATGAAAGTCGTATTTTATTCTGATGAATTTTTTCAGAAACCATTTGTCACGCTATACTGTGCAGTAGGGGTCACAAAATTAAGGTTTGGTCCTTCAATTTCATTCAGGGAAAATCAAAAGCTTGTGCAACAGTATTTCTAACATCAAAGGCACTTAAGTCAGAAGTAGTTACTATCGACAAAAGACGCCGGTGGAAATCTAGCCATCACGCTTCAAAAATTATTCAGTGCTTTATTTGAAAATGTGTAATGTATTTAGCACTTTGTAATGATTCCATGTTTTAATGATGCTCTTTTACTTTGAATGTGCTTTTGCAGTTAAAAATACATTTAAATCCAATTTAAAATTTTAAATCACAGCTACATCTTCTGGAGAAACTCTGTCCATTTGCATTGGTGTTAGAAAGCCTGATGGAGTTAGAGGTACGTGCTCAAGTTGCTACCAACACTTGGGCTGCACTGCTTTGAGCTTCATTCCAGGCACACCAAATAGTGCATGCTCATCCTCGGCTGGAATGGTTTTCCATTTGTAACTCTGATCACTCAGGTGAAATGAGGTGAGTCTAGGTAGTTTTACTTTCCTAACAGTTTTTAGAAAACGATAACGACATTCCAACTGCTTATTTTATGTGTGTGTGTGTGTTGTAAAATAATCATTAATGACTTTCCTCTAAGCTTAAACAGTTGGAGGCATTTGCTGAATATCTTTAATCTCATATACATTATACTTCGTCTTGTTTTCCCCAGATGAAAAAGAAACACCCCCCCCAAAGATTACTCTATAAACTGACCATATGCCAAACAAAAAAAGGAGAAAGTTTCCAATAAATGCAGCTCTCACGTAGTTACTGAAGATTACACAGATGCCCACTGACACCCATAAAAGAAGTAAGCTCAATCAATTGCTTTGATCTTTCTGCAGTGGCTTGGCTTCCTGAGGTCTGTATACATTTATTTCTACTGGTTGAGTAGAGCCTGGAGTGACTTACCGCTCCTAACATTAGGTTAAGGTCCACTCTGAACATGGAAGGTGGATTAGAACCCTTCTAAACCTAGATTTCACATTACTCCAAGAACAACTTTTACATGCCCACGAATGCGTAAGTTCCTACCCCACCCCCCCACCCCACCCCATCCTGGACTAACCCAAGCAATCGCACTAGGTAATAAACGTCTCCCCACGGTGAATGCAATGTGGAGTCTATGGCTTTGTAACCTGGAGAGGAAGTTAAGTCCTAATGGCAACAGCACAAAGATGCACACAACAGTGGCAGAATACTGATTTGTTTTAGAAAAACTATTAATTCACTTGTTATAAAGCCAAGTAAGAACAACCCTTTAAAACTGTTGAACCATGAAAGCCATTTTCCTTAAGGATGTTAAATTTGGGAAGAGACTCCTGAAATTTATAGCTTTGATGAGATATTCTTTGCCTGCAGTCAAGATGAGAGCCAGCTCATTGGTTTCCCAGCATGACACCTATGTGTTCTTATGTGCACGGGATACCATTAGACTCATAATAACCCAGCCTGCATCACAGTAACGTCTGAAAGGTTCACTTTTGTCTCTCGGTATAGGTCTTTTATTTACACCTATAGCATACTAAATCTCCTACTCCAGAAAAGAAGATATGCCAGCTATAGTGAGACTGCCAGTGTATTGAAAATAAAATCACTAGTTTCATAGCCTTGCTTTTCAAGCTCAAACTATCAGTAGACCTGGTTTCTAGAAAACAATAGCTCCTGGAACCGGCTGTTGAGTGGGTAAACCTGAAAATGAGTACCTTGCTGTGAGACAAGTACGTTGTTGCAGGAAGTGCAGGTCTCTGTGATCTAAGTCGCTGTCCATCCTTATCTATCGTTTTTAACACTAGTCTAACTCTGAAGGTGACACAAGACACCGGGGCTTTTAAAGACAGATGAATGCTTTTACTCAGAATTCAGAGAAATGAGAAAGGCAACTTAAATAGTACCTAAAAAAAAGAAAGTAAGAAAGAGCTAATGATCAGATCACAGGAGGTAATAATCACACCAGGATCCATCAGTCTCTGTTCCATAATGAAATCACATGTGTAAGAACTCTGAAGAAGAAGAAAAGAACCTATTATTTGTTAAAACAAAAAATCATTATTATTTTTTGACAGCTGTCCATAAAATTCAGGACTAAAGAGCTTAGTTCTATAGGCTATGTCCTTAAGTTGAGGCACATTTTAACAAAGCAATTTGTCGATAAGCCTTTGATCTCACTACCATATTATTATCATTATTATTATTTATGGAACGCTTCACGAACGTGCGTGTCATCCTTGAGCCGGGGCCATGCTAGTGTTCTCTGTATCGTTCCAATTTTAGTATATGTGCTGCTCAAGGGAGCACAGTACCATACTTTTTATTATCAACAGTTTCAAATACAATTAGTCAAGAAAATAATTCCCACATAAACCTCACTCAGATTTTAAGAACATCAAGATTTTGGCGTACTGATTCTATTTATTTTTTCTTCTCTTTCTACCTCATTATATCAGATTCGAGACTCCTACACACAGAGACACTTTCCTCCTCCCAACAGTTTTGCGGTTAGTGGATAGATGGGATTGATGTGTTTTTCCCATGCAGGTGCGCGTTTTGCTGTGTTTCCGAGTACAGTAATGTGAAACGGGTGGCACAGTAGTGGAAGAGCGGGCGGCAGCATCTTCTGTGTCATTCACTTCAGACCACGTGTTTAGTGAAGTACAAAAGAAGATGTTTATTCTTATTTTTTATTAGCAATGATGTAAGAAGCAGAAATTACACAGACTCTCAGTTCACATTTGCATTTTTGCACCTTAGGCAGAAAAATAGAACTAATCAGAGCTGCAAATCATAAAGGAGGACACATTTCAACCTCCAGAGCATTGTTACAACCACGACACCTTTCTGCTGATCCTAACAAGGGACAGAACTGGTGCGTTCTGCAATGCCCCCCGAACATACCTCGTTAGTGAAAATCACACTAACAAAGGGAACATCTGTTCGCTGCTACAATTCATTCTCTCAGGCACTGCTTCTCGCTATCCTTCTGACAGTGCTGATTTGGGTTTGAAATTGTCTGTTTGGTTATGTCACATTCTGGAAGTCATGAATAGTCTTATGGAAAATATTTTAGTAGGGTGTTTGTCTTCAGGGTTAAAGGAAAAAAACAAAACAAAAAATTGCTCTGGAATCAAGACCAATTCATGGTGATCCAGGTACCCTTCTAAAGATCCAATCTGGGAGTTTCTTCCTTCATCTGAGCCAGGCATCTTCTGTTCAAAACTTTCTTTCCTAGGGTATCTTACCTAGACCCCCCTGAGAATCAAGCTCCTCGATCCCTGCCTTCCAGTAGCCCAGAATCCCTTTACCACAGAATTCCACATTCTCTCTTTAGGAGTAGGATCCCAGAACACAGCTCGGGAATATGATGAATCAATTCTTCATGGGTATCTTAGTCACATGACACTATGCTGAGAAGACTGCTAATCCCTGAAGTCTCTGATTAAAACCAGTAAAATTGTATTTTTCACAAACACTGGCTGACGTGGATCAGGTGCCATTCCTTGGCTGTTCTTTAATGACAGCCACATCAGTGTGTGTGTTTCAGAGGCCTTTGTACACACACACACACAGAAATCAACCACACACTTCATTACTTCAGACCCCAAGGGGTGCATCACTCCCATTCACCTTTGTAGCAGCCAGAACTCGAATATTAAAAAGGCTGAACATGTGATGTAAAGCAAATTACCTGATATGACTCTTTTAGCTATGGACTTGGTAACTTTTAACAAATGATTGGGTAGGCTATGCAAATGCGAGGAGGTGATTGGTGCCCACCAAGTGGATGAAATAATATGCCAATAATGTAAATAAGATGCATGACACCCTTGAGGAAGTGGGACTATGCAGATAAGGCATGGAACCTCCTCTAGCATGGAGATTGGTCAATTTTGTCACCCATATAGGCTTAAAACAAGGCAGCCTGGAGGCAGAAAAGGGGATCTCCCTGCCATATATAGGAAAAGAGCCAAAATTGGAGTATGTCTTTTGACCTTGAGGTTCCTATGCTGAATTTCCTTGATCTGAGTGACAGAGAGCTGTGATACCAGAGATGCTGAGAAGTAGTAGATGCTGAGAGGCAGCGGACTCAAGAGACCTGAGCAGGACAGAGCAGTGGGATTCTTGGTCCATAGAGTGAGTACCTCTGAGTATGGTGGTGCGGTAGAGCGTCTCTGGGCACGTGACAGAGTTAATTAAGTTTGCTGGCTTGTGGAGCTGAGTAATTTGTAGCCAAGGTGAGTGCCTCTTGGCACTTAATTGGGAGAGCTAAAACAGTTTTGCAGCACTTGCCTGAGCAGGGCACAGAGTGAATGACCATGGGGCTGAGAGAGGCTTAGGACCAGAGAGTTGTAACAGCAAACACAGCTGATAAAGAGGCTGTCCTGATCAAAGAACTGTGTGCTGGGTCATTTCTGATCCTGAATTGTAACCTGCTTCTTCCCCAGTAAATACAATTATTCTGAATATTGTCTGAAACTTTGGAGTATCATTGGCATTACATGATTGAACCCACAGAGAAATAGTGCCATGGGGTGAGCAGCTGGTGCTAGAATTGGTGAAAAGGTTTCAAGGTTGAGAGAGTCTGACCACCAGCTCGTAGGAATCACACATATCGAATCCGTTTGTGCGGCTGATGCTGATGGTCTTGATTGCCTTCCTCCTCCTCCCGTGTAAAGGAAGAGATTACTCTGATGCCATGCCACTTTTACAGGGACTTAGTTTTAAATGTCTGCCTGGGAAGAGACAACACTCTGGTGAACACAGAGCATGGAATTTGCTATAACGAGTTTTCTTTTTTTTAAATCATTTTATTAGGGGCTCATACAACTCATCACAATCCATACATACATCGTGTAGAGCACATTTGTACATTCATTGCCCTCATCATTCTCAAAACATGTGCTCTCCACTTAAGCCCCTGGCATCACGTCCTCATTTTTCCCCTCCCTCCCCGCGCTGCTCCCCGCTCCCTCATGAACCCTTGATAATTTATAAATTATTTTGTCATATCTTGTCCTGTCTGACATCTCCCTTCACCCACTCTTCTGTTGTCTGTCCCCCAGGGAGGAGATCACATATAGATCCATGTAATCGGTTCCCGCTTTCCAATCCACCCTCCCTCTACCCTCCCAGTATTGCCACTCACACCACTGGTCCTGAAGGGATCATCTTCCCTGAATTCCCTGTGTTTCCAGTTCCTCTCCATACCAGTGTACACCCTCCGGTCTAGCCAGACTTGCAAGGTCGAATTGGGCTCATGATCGTGGGAGGGGAGTTTTCTTATGACTTATGAGCCCTGGTCGTGTAGTGCGTACTTGTTGGACTACTCACCTCAGGATAACAGTTTGAACATACCATCTGCTTTCTGCTCCTACAAAGATGTTATAGCCTCGGAAGCCCAGAGGGGCAGTTCTACTCCGTCCTACAGGGTGCTTTGACTTGGAAGCAACCCAATCATAGTAAATTTTCTTTTCCTGTATTTATCCTAATGTATTTCTCCCTTTACCCGGGAGCACTCTACAGTATAGTGTAACTCTTAAGAGCATCGGTTTTGAATTAGATCAACTTGATTTCTAATTCCAACTCTAATATATATATATTTATATATATATATAAAAACTTTGGGCAGTAACGTAATATTTCCGAGTTTTTGTTTTTACACCGTAAAACAAAAATTATGCGATTTCTCTTGGAAAGCATAGTAAAGTGGGATTGCTTGATATGGCTCTTTAATCCGCAGTCTTTGTAATTCCCACACAGTGACTGGTGGGAACAGGTAAATAAGATGTACAAGACCCTCACTTGGGGACTGGTTAGATCTGTCATTCTGCTGGATGTAAAGCAATCCATTTCAGAAGGAGGAACAGAGTCCAATGACCGTCCAGGAAGAAGAGCCGTTGGTGGAGCCCATACAAGATCCCTGTGTGAAATGGCTGTGGCCCCTGTGTGAGGCGTGGTGGCTGCAGAGGCCTCAGCACCAAGACCCTCATGCGACAGAGCAGTGGTGGTGCAGGTGGCCTGGTGTGCCTTCCAGCCCACAGACTGAGTACAGCTGAGTGCCTTCAGGCAAGGGGCTGGACTGCAGAATGAGGGGTCTTTGGGGCATAAGACTAGAAACACATGCGCATGGGTGAAAAGAGGCACTGCTGTGCACCGAAGAACTGTGCCCCTATTGATTGTTAATTGCGATTCATATCCCCTTAACTAGCCTAATAAACCCCATGTCCTGAGTGCTGTCTGTTGCAGCAGAGTAGAGTGCTATAGGAAAGATTGCTGGCACCATCAGTAAATAAGGATGGCGAACAGAGGCATGTCTGACTGCTCCCTCATTGTAAGCATCGTTCGGCAGAGGTGGAGTTGGATCCTGCTTCCCCTTGCATAGTAGGAAGGGGCCAGATGTGGTCCCCGGGCCATCTCCTCAGGAAGGTAGATGGGATTTGGGCTTTTCTTCCTCACTCCATGTTCCAGTCTTGGTACATAAAAATAGAAACCTTCCCAAAGACATCAATACTTCCACCTTCTTGAGGACTATGGAAAAGGTGTCTACTTTTCTCTTTGCCTCTTTCGAACTGCATCCCACTGTAGGAAGGGCTGATTTGATTCTTCCTCAGGCCTCATGCTCCTTTCCTTGACTCCACTATTATGTGTAGCTGTATATATCTGTACCCAGATAAGTAAGTCAGAGCAGCTCACTGGTGATGCAGCATAAATCCCATTTTCAAATACAGCCTATCTTTAACAGTAATACACTGATGTCATATTGGTCAAAGGTGATTCTAATTCCCACATGGCTACTTGGCTTCTCTGACTGTTGCTCAATCGGTTCACATTCCCAAGAAAATAAATGGGGAGGCCATGACAAGTCTTGCTCAGACTCTCGAGATGCTAGATGTAGGTCTGTGAGCACTATCGCTTCCCTAGAGGGCATGCCCAACTAAGTTCCCACCTGCCTTGGGCTGGCCGCCATACTTCTTTCCCTTATAGTTTCTCCTTATCCCCGTATGCTGTGCTGTGTTGCTGCTCACCACATGTTACATTTGCTCCCTCAATTACAGTACCTATTATTCCAAGGCTGCTTTTATGTTGATGATTGTTTCTAAATTAATTCACTAAGCAGCCAATTCTATGAGCTACCCACTGTGCAGTGAACTGTCTTTTCCTTCATGTATAACATAAAAGCAGCTCCTTTAGTAGGAGCTAATAATAGGTATTACACAACACAGAGCAGAACTATCAATGCCGACTCATAGTGACCCTATAGGACAGGACAGAACTGCCCCCATGAGTTTCTGAGACTGTAACTATTTATAGGAGCTGAAAGCCCTATCTGTCTCTTGCACAGTGACTTGTGGTTTTGAACTGCCAACCTTGTGAATCATGGCTCAATGCATAATCACCACGCCACCAGGGTAGAGCAGTTAAATAAGCCTGGTGGTGGGAAAACTCTCCATAAAAACAACGAGCATGGCCTTGTAGACTTGGGTTTCATCAGAGGTAGTAGCAAAAATAGTGCCTCAGAGTGATAAAATAGCATAGGTAAAGCATTGTTAAAGGGCAAAGATGATTTAAATTGTCTATATTCAAGAGAACAAACGGCAGGAAGTGAGAGATGAGTCTATGAAGAGAGGACGAGGTAACTTGTGAAAAGTCTTGGGGTTTGCTAAGGCACTTGGACTTAGTTCTGTAGAACTGCATCCATATTGAAATTACAGACATTTTCTGTTTTTTCAATTGACATTTGAGCCCCATCCTAAGCTCAATTAAATCAGAATTTCTGGGGTTGCGGCCTGAGCTTCAGACGTTTTTGAAAAGTTCTCCAGGTGATTCTAATGTGCAGTCACGGTAGCGAATCACTGCTGTAGGCAATAAGGAACCAGGGAGGAATTTTAATCAGGGAATAACACCATCTGATTTGCCTTTGAGGAAATCTGCCCTGTCACTGTGCGGAACAAAGCTCCCTGACTGCTCTACTCAGATCTGTCAGTAGCCCCAGGAGTGTTTATAGAAAAACAGGGCCTATCATCACCCAAACCTGGAAACAACTCTCAATGTCCTTTGTCTTTATATAGCTACATATAAAGACAATCAAATTCTACTTGGCCATAAAAACCCCACCTACCTGAGTCATCTGCAGCCCTGAGTTGTCCTGCTAACCCTAAGGTCAGCAGTTCAAAATCATGTTACTCCGTGGGAGACAGGCGAGGCTTTCCACTCCTGTAAAGAGGTACAGCCTCAGAAACCCACTGTCCTTTCCTATAGGGATGCAGTGAGTCAGAATCGACTAGATGGCAGGGAGTGGGTTGCCTGGGCCACATCAACACGATTTCTACTGCCTCAAGTTCTCTGTGCCAGGCCAGAGTCTGCCTGTGTTTCCTCTCTGGCTGGTCTACTCTCCAAGGAAAATGATTATGGAGTTAGGCCAAGGTCACAGTGCTCGTGACCCCCCCCAAAAGATAAAATCCAAAACTTTGAGAAAAGTTAGACAGCATTATGCTTTAAATATTCCGAGCACATGCGGGAAGATATATTTCCCCGACTTGTAAAGGTTTGCATTTTTCTGCAGTTCACTGAACAGGCAAAATGTCAAAGGGAAGTCTAAACTCCTGGTGCCCATCGTTTCTATTATAAGACATAAAAGAAGCTGTGAACTTCTCTTGGTAGCACAGCAATAACGAAAAGAAAATCGCCATCTACAAACTCCTCTTGTTTTGCACTTGTTCAACATTTATTTTTCTATTTTCCTGTCCCTGGTCAGGGCCCCACATGTGCCTGCTAGGTTCAGAAGAAAGAATTCTGTTTGTCAGTCACTAGTGCCCCTAGGAAACCACGAAAGGTCGACAGTGGACTGGGGAGGGGATAACAGAGACAACACACACATCTGCCTCCATTTCCAATCCCAACATTGCTTCAGAACCTCCCTGGGGCTTCCAGCCACTGTCCCCGGGCTATGGGGCCAGCACACTTCCCCCAGCACCCCATCTGTTATGGCTCCACTGCTGTCAAGCTGATTCTGGCTCATAGTGATCCTAGAGGAGAAAGATTGGGAAACTGCCCCCGTGGGTTGCTGAGACTGGAAGTCTTCACCAGAATGGAAATCCTCTTCTTTCTCTGGCAGTGTGGCTAGTGATGTTGAGCTGCTGGCCACGCAGTTACCAGCCCAAGGTAAAAGTATAACCACGATGCCACCAGCGTTTCCAAGGGAAGGAGATGCCTGTTTTTTTCATTAAGCATTTACTTTACAAAACTTGTAAATTCTTTCTCTGCCTCCTTTGAAATAGAGATATGTAAATTCCTTTAAAACACTACATAAGCTTCCAGCCAATTTACAACCCAGGAATGTTCTATCCAGGACCTGGAGCCATCTCTTTGGGATATAATCATGGAGGAAGAGAGGTCCCCTGCTTCTCGGGGAGGATAGAGGCCTCTCAGTGAGAGCGGAGAAGCTTAACTTCACCAGGCACCTGGCTCCAAGCTGCAAAAAATCTCTCTGTCACACAGATATGAAGAGTATCCAGTTCCCTGTGGATAAAGACAATTAGCAATCACAGCAAGTCCTGGTGGTATATTGGTTACACGTCAGGCTGTTAACGTCAAGGTCAGCAGTTCTAGACCACCAGCCACCCTTCAGGACAAAGACAAGGCTTTCAGTTCCCACAAAGAATGACAGTCTAGTAAACGCAGTGGGCCAGTTCTACCTACAGGGTAACTCTGAGCAGGAATCAATTCCTGACTCCTCAAGAGAAGAGTGAACTCAGGCCCCACTGAGGTGTTAGCTTGAAGAATAATGGACGCTTATACCCTCTTTCCAGAAACTCTGGTGGGGTAGTGGTTCCACATGCGATTACTATCCTCAAGGTCAGTGGTTTGAAACCACCAGCAGCTATGCAGGAGAAAGATGGGGCGTTCTTTCCATAAAAAGTTACAGTCCCAGAAATCCACAGGGGTCACTATGAGTCAGCATCAACTCGATGGAAGTGAGTTTGGTGTTTGGTTATACTCTCCTTTACCGATGCTAAGATTGTTTTGCCTAAAGTACCAGGAGGTAATCTTACTTCTCCCCCAAGAGAAATCATTTCCACCTCAGAATCGTCCACTCTAATCTGTGTGACAGAGGCAGCCCTGCAAACAGGGATCCTCACCCCTGCCAGGGCTCTGTCTATGGTTTAAAAAGAGCCATGGGGTTTCTGAAAAGGTGTCAAAGTTCCCTGGTGGTTGAATATTTTAAACGCCTTTTTAAATAGATTCCACTCCTCAGGGATGCATCTATCAACTCCCTTCATAGACACATTTTCCAAAAATGTTCTTTGAAGTGCAACTCTGGTACACATATCAGGACAGAGAGTAAAATTATAACAAAATAGCCAAGTTAGTGTGGAGACCAGCTCTTAAGGTGGCTCCCAGACTCCCTGCCTCTTCATAGTCATCCTTTGTGGAATACTTCCCTTTGAGTTTGACTTGCTTCTAATCAGTTATCTTTGGGAAAGGTAGGATGCACACGATGAAGCATATGCAATTGGATGATGTAAGATCACTTTGAGGAAAGAGGATCCTAGATGTAAGGCGCTGAGGAGAGCCTGTAGGCATGGTGAATGGCTTCCAGCAACAGGTCAGCAGGAAAATGAGGGTCGGGCTCATTTTCTAAACTATCTGCTCAGGCTTCAACTTGATTCATTGGGGTTTGACCACCTGCTCAGAATTTGCATCTCCATGCCAGGTATATTGAATCAGAACCTGCATTTTAACAAACGCTTATGTGTCTGCATTTTAACAAGGGCTTAAGAGTCAGCTGGGGCTCTATAAGAATCTTGTTAAATGGTAGATTTCTGATGCAGTCTGTCTGGCATAGGAACACCAATGACCAGCGTGGGGTCAACACAGAATGAACTAGTCAGACGCTCTTCTTAATCAGCCCCAAGGAAATGAAGTCTGCCAGCGACCTGAATGAGCAGGAAAGGGAATCCTCTCTCACTGGAGCATTCAGGAGAAACCCAGCCCACTGCCGTGTTACCTGCAATTTTGCAGAAGACCCAGTTAAGCTGTGGTCAAACTGCTGACCCACAGACACGGTAGATAATAAATAGTGTTGTTTTGAGCGAAGTGCATGGTAATGTGTTACAGTATAATAGGTCACTCGCACAGTCAATGTTTTGAAAGTATGTTTAGCCGATCACTGTTCCCATATCATGAAAAAAATGGAGGAGTCATGCTTGGGAACAAACACGTTCACATTGAGTCCTTACAGCTACAAGGTAAGTAGAGTCACGATCCGCATTGTGCAATTGAAGGAAAGTGTACTTTAATAAGTAACAAAGCCAAGATGTGAACCTGGATTCGGAGCTCCAAATCCAGCTCCAATACCACACCATGGAGTGGCCTTCCCCACGAGAGCGGGAAGGCAACAAACCAGCCCATCCCCCAGCCCCCCCCAATTAAAGCAGAACTTGAAGCCCTGGTGGGGTCATGATTAAGCCACATCTACTAACCAAAGGTTAATCATTTGAATCTACTAGCTCTGTTCAAGGAACCTGCCCCTGGACCGAGGACTGTTGTTGCGATGGCATCCCAGAGTCAGTTCTGACTCTGCTAACGCAGGAAACACCACGAGACAATCCTCCTCTCTCCAAGAAGATCGTCTCGTGGTGTTTCCTGCGTTATCATCTTCCGGGGAGCAGAGCCCCGGGTCTTTTTCCTTCGAGTACCTGGTGGGTTTGACCCACTGATTTTTCTTTCTTTTTAAAAATCGCTTTACTGGGGTCTCATACAACTCTTATCACAATCCATCCATACGTCCATTGTGTCCAGCACATTTGTACATTTGTTGCCATCATCATTCTCAAAACATTTGCTTTCTGCTTGAGCCCTTGGTATCAGCTCCTCATTTTTCCCCTCCCTTCCCGCTTCCCCTTCCTCAGGAACCCTTGATTAATTTACAAATTATTATTTTGTCATATCTTACACTGTCTGGTGTCCCACTGATTTTTCAATAGGCAATTGAACACTGTACCCTGTGCGGCCAGAGCTCCTTCCCATGAAATTGCAGCTGAGAAAACCCTGTGGTCGCTGAGTTGAAAGGGGACACTTGAACCACAACAAGGCACTTGAACCACAACAAGGGCGAGGTTTACATTCTTTCCGGAGATTCCACCTTGTAAAGGGGACCAGAAAGCTGTGGGCCTCTAGAGTGATTTTGCCGCCACTCAAACCCCCAGGAGTAAACTTGGTGGAGTGCATTCTTGACCTTGAAGCATAAAGGTAGTGTGCTTTTTAAACTAGTAAAGGGTCTATAGAAAGTCTGATAGGATCCTAGTGTTTAGAAAATACTTGCATAAAACAGTGATATAGCTGGAAAATGTGTATCAAAACTGAAGCTCTATTATCATTTAAGTGATTTAAATCCTTGTGGGAACTGGGACCCACCAATGGACATCACTGACTTTTTCTAAAATATATTTCAGTTACATAACATAAACATTAAATATTACATTCGTGTGCATCATTGTCTTTGAATAACATATGAGTGACACTCTCTCACTGTCTCACTGCCTCACTCTCTCACTGCCTCACTATCACTCACTCACTGCCTCACTCTCTCACTCA
>NW_022103920.1:68007460-68027366 GCF_000313985.2 Echinops telfairi
TCACTCACTGCCTCACTCTCTCACTGTCTCACTCACTGACATTCACTCACTGCCTCACTCTCACTCTCTCACTGTCTCACTCACTCACTCACTGTCTCACTCAATCACTGCCTCACTCAATCACTGCCTCACCCTCTCACCCACTCAGTCACTGCCTCACTCTCTCACCCACCCACTCACTCACTCACTGCCTCACTCTCACTCACTCACTGTCTCACTCACTGACATTCACTCACTGCCTCATTCTCACTCTCTCACTCTCACTCTCTCACTGCCTCACTCTCTTACTCATTCACTCACTAAAAAAAAAGAAAAAAGAATAACATATGAGTAAAATAGAAAAAATGACAATGGGAATTATACTTTTCCAATAATTTCTTTTCTAGATTACATATGGAAACAAATGTATGTATACATGTATCTATGCACATATATCTTCTATCTTCATAAATTCTTTCATATCTGGTCTCATTCCCTATGACTTATAAAATGTATACCATGAAATAGAAGAAATAAGTAAGTAAAAAATCAGAAAAGTGGAAAATTTTAATTAGGACCTTAGGTCAGGGCTGCAGAAAAGTAGAATGCAGACATGTGGGTCCCACTGAGTCATTAAAGTTGAGTCACAAATTTGGCTCTGAGCTTCCTGGAGGCTAAGCAGCTAGAAATTAATGAATAGACTAACAGATTTTGATGTGTTATCAGTAGGAAAAAATGTATTTTTCCATTAACCATCTAATTCTTTCATATTTCCCACTAAATATTCTTTAGCGATAAAGTTTAACTATGGAAACATTTTTGTGCACAATAAAGGTTTTGCTCATTAGAAGGAAATGAATAAAGCAGTGTGTTTACAAAAATGTTTCTCATTATGAAAACGGATGGCTTCATAAAGCAGAGTATGAAAGGGCGAGAGTTTCAAAGTGTTCCTAGGTTAATCTGGAAAAGTAACCAAAGGCCTACTGCTTTGAAAGTTTAATCCAAGATGCTTATCCAACCTCTTTGTTGGACAAATCTTGCAAATAAGGCCTTCTCAGGAGATTCATAGCATTTTTGTGTGGGAGCTTGAAATGTCAGCAGAACGGGCTCTCTGATAATATTATGCTGGTATCACGTGCTAACAGTTGGGGTGGGGGTGGATGTAGAAGATAATGAAGTTGTGTAGAGGCCTGGTTTTTATGCTATTTTACATGCCAGCTTTCGTGGCAACGAGAAGAGGCCAATTGTAAGTACATGAAGAGAAAACTAAAGAAATACACACACAAAAGAAGGACAAGAAAGGCTGGCAATTGCTCGTTGCACAAGCCCTCGGTTCTCCACCATTACAGGTGGTAAACGACGCATTCAGAGGAGGATGGAGTTATGGCTTTCACACAGACAAAGAACAAGAAAGCGTGTTAAAGATCTTATTTAACTCACTGTTAGTGAAGGAACCAGGTAGATGTTGTAACCAGTTCAAAGGAGATTATAAAGAGCAGATACATCTCAATATTCCTGATCTATAAATCTTATCTATCTCTTGTGCAATTGTTAGGTCAGGAATATTGAAATGAACTTTTAAATGAACACATAAGTCACTTGTCTAGGGTCGAGGAGGGCTCTCCCTCAACTGAATACCATTCATGTTGCATGTGCATAGACATCTATTATTTACTTAGCTGTTCACTGTAATGTAATTTCAAAGCAACAGAAAGCTAGAATCAATTACCTTCAAAAGATGTTTCTAAACAATACAGTGGACATACCTAGCAATATCATTTATTGGTTCTAAATTTCCTTTCGCAGGCGCAGGGCATTCTGAAGCACGTGTTGCTCTGTATCTTACTTGCTGAGATCCACAAATGGAAGGGTGGCCTACAGAATTTCTTGAAACAAACAAAATAGGGGGTTCTGAACAGGGTCCTACTGCTCTGTGAAACCATGAAATCTGTCCATGAAAGATCTCTCAATGGCTGGCTTTACCGAGGACTACATCGTTTGATGGATGTATGATATTCCTGAAAGTGCAGATGGCATCAACATCCAGTTTGTCTTGTTGTAAGCCCCATTGTTGTAAGCATGCCTGTGTTCACAACAACAACAACAAACACAGCTGCTATTTCAAAACAGCGCTTCATGGAAAACTTTAATTTAAAAATAACAAGTAAAATTCACCAAAATTTTCTTTTCACTGTAATAGAGAGTGGTAATCTGTTCCCAAACTTGTCTTCTCTATTGCCTGGGCACCCAGTTAGACTGTATTTCCCAGCCCCTTTGCAACTTGAGGTGGCCATGCGACTAAATTATGACTCATAAGTTACCACATGGACCCAGGCCAGACAGTGTTGTTTATCTTACAAGGGGGATCCGCATGGAGAACACCATCCATGTCTGTACAGAGGTAGGTTTTTTGTTTTGTTGTAATTTTATTTTTTAGGATTTTCTCTGCTGAACTCACTGCCATTAAATCGTTCCTGACTTGCAGTGACCTTATAGGGCAGGCTAGGATTGCCCCTATGGATTCCAGAGACTGTAACTCTTTATGGGAGTAGAAAACTTCCTCTTTCTCTTGCCCAGCAGCTGGTGATTTCAAACTGCTGAACTCGCAGTCGGCAGGAGAACACACAACCACTACACTAGCCGGGCTCCTTCTACGGAGTGAAAGTCCTGAGGCAGACATGATTCTTGAAGTGACTCTGTGAGCCAAACTAGCAGTTTCTCAGTGGTTTTCTAGTGTTCGGTTGGAGTTGGGGTTCTAGAAAATAAAGATTCCCAGTTATACAATAGACTCCCAAGCATATGCTTGCTAAGAAATATAACTGCCATGTGAAATTGGAATGTTACAGTAGGCTGATTAGCTCATTCTCTTCCCAAGAGGCCAGCTTCTGTGAGAAGCCAAATTAAGATGAAATAGTGGCTTTGCTGGGATAATGTCCAGATAAAATGAGCAGGACAATCTCAAAGGGCCCTTTCGACAAGCCATGGCATTTTAGGGACATAACACCTGCTAAGTAGGGCAGAACAAGTCTGTCAACTAAACAAGGCTCATTCACTTGCATAATGCTTAGAGTCATGTTGACAAATTCTTTTTTCCAACTTTTCACTGTACTGCCTAATACTGACGGAGTCTGTCCTATCACCAGATGCATCATTTTATACCTCTTTGATTTTATTCATTGTCCTCTGCACTTTCCTTTCCCCCACCCTTCCTCCCAAGTCCCTCACAGCTAGTGCTTTCTGCCCCTTCTCTGCTTCCAGTTGTGCTGGTGGACCAGTGACTGTCAAGTCCATGCTGGCTCCTGGTGATGCCCTGTGCACCAGAGTGGAACTGTGCTCCGTATGGTTTCCACAGGACGGCCTTTCCACAGCAGACCACCAAGCCTTCTTCTAGGTGCCTTTGGGTGGACTTGACCCTGCAATCCTTTGATTAGCAGCCTGTCATGTTAACAGTTTGCACTATTCACAGACTCGGATAGCTTTGCCCTGTTTTCCCGCACCTGGAGCCCCACATCAGCTCCTCGGCGAGACCTGCCCTTTGGTGAGACCTGCCCTTTGCTGCTTGGGTCAGAATTTCATCCTACCTCCCTTTCTCCTCTTAGAAAACCATGCCTCACCTCAGAAGGTCCAGTAGTGTATGTGGTGGCTCCTTCTAGATGATGAGATTGGGAGGGCAGGGGTTCAAGGTCACTCATTTTGTTTTCCCATAACCTAATCCTTTACAAAGAGTGAGCACTTAGATATCTTCAATACTGGGCATGTTACCCAAATGGCTGCCATTTTTAGTTTTTGCTTTTTAAAAAGAGTTACAACTTCTTCCATGTGGGCTTTGTTGTTTCTTAGCTAGGTGGCCACCTGTTTATCTTCAAGCCTTTAAGACCCCAGACACTATATCTTTTGATAGCCGGGCACCAACAGCTTTCTTCACCACTTTTGCTTATGCACCCACTTTGTCCACAGCAATCGAGTAGGGACTGGGTGGTGTGCTCTGTGGGTGGCCCAAATGGTGAACTCCCTCAGGTACTACCAAAAGTTTGTACTTCTTTGGGTCCACTCAAAATCACCTCTAAAGAAAGACCTGGTGATCTACTTCGAGGGGTGGGGGTAAGTTATCAAGACCCCTACGGAGCATAATCATGGCCTAACAGATCAACCAACCAAGCGATTGTTCTGTTCTTAGGGCCGGGAATCTTTCCTGTTCTTGCGCAGCCGTATTTGATATTTACTAAGAACCTGCAGTACCGTGCTTTGCATGTCCCCATTCTCTCCCTACCCTGCAAAACAAAACACGCAGCCATAAAAGCCTCTGGAGCAGAAGTCCATACAAACAGCTCTCCATGAATGGGAATCAACTCCCTCACCACTGTCTTTGTTTTTGTTTTAAGTTTTGGTGCGGACCATTTGGGTAACCTGGGACAAAATTCCAAATAAGATACTTTAGGAAGATGAAGAATTGAGTGAGGATCTCACAAATCAACTCGAAGAACCAAGCCATGAGAAATGCAGGAACCCAGCTGAGGCTATAAGACAACTGGACACTGGGGGGTGAACATCTCTGAGCCCTGCTCTCTGCCCTTTGTCTCTTGTCTTTCTTCATGCCCCACCGCTGGGCAGCTTTGTCCTCACACTGAGGAATGTAGGCACTGGCAGTCTTGAGCTTCACATCTCACAAGGTTAGCTACTGACAAGGACTTGAAAGTTTCCAGCTTGAGACGGGACATTGCTACAGAAGTATGTAGGAGATAGATGGACTCTCATGGGCCCCAACTCCTCCCTTCCTTCTACACCTTTATTCTTGGTCATGTGATTGTGAAGTTGTCCTCACCAGAGACAACTTCCTACCTCCTGACTTAATGTATGTGTGAGATAGAGGCAGTAAAATGGTGCTTCGCAGCCCACTGCGATTGCACTTGCCTATTTCCATGAGTGGGGCACGGCCAGACCTGCTCTCAGGAAGCAGCAGCGGGGAAGAGACACATGGAGCACAGCCGCTCAGCCTTGTCCAGCCTGCTTTGATCATCCCTCTGCGACTTTGCTGCATGAGCAGGCTTGACCAGGATCCTCAGAGGCACCTAGCTGAGCCCAGATTCAGTTAGCTGATACCCGGATCTGGAAGAATAAATGGCTTGTTTGAAGTCACTGAATATTTTCTTTCTAACTAGCCATTTGTGACAGTAGCCTATTGATAGGATCAAGTCTAAGCTCCACACCTAGCTGTGTGACCCTGGGCAAGATGCCTAACCAGCTCTCTCCCACTTTCTACCTCTATAAAATGGAGATAAAAGCCGTGCTAACCTCATTGATTATTGTGAGAATGGTGACTGTTGTTAGGGGCCATCGAGTCAACTCCGACCCATAGGGACCCTATGAACAACAGAAGCAAACCCTGCCTGGTCCTGTGCACATTGTCGCAGGCACTGTGTTAATCCATCTCATTGAGAGCCTTCCTCTCTTTTGCTGCCCTTCTACTTTACCACGGATGATGTCCTTCTCTAGGACCTGGTCTCTCACCATTTTTGCCTCTAAGGAGATAAGAATTAGGTGAAAATGACTGCACATGAAAAGTATGAATACACTTTAGTTATCACTGTTGTTTCTGTTTCGTGTGTTCATTTACAACCAACTTGAGCCACAGAGATGGCAGGGGAGTTCCTAGGTTTGGCGCCTTGTGACCCATTTTGGGGCCCATCAATGGTGGACATAGTGGTTGGGGGTCTATAAGAAGATAGTTGCACCCCCTTAAAGTCATGGTTGGATGGGTAGAAGAAACATTCCCTGAAGATATGGATATGAGAGGACAAAACAAGACACATCTACTACTTGCTTTATAGATCAGTCATAAACTGTAGTCTCATTAGAAAATTAAATCACAACAAATTATTTGCTATATCTAACAAAGACCAAGAAACGTGGGTGAATCCTGTCTGTTCTATTTACTTGGTATTTAATCTTAGAGAAACTTCCTGACATTGTTTGAAGCCTGGAGAATGAAGATAATACTTCCTATGCACCAGGGTGATTCGGGGAATGAAATGAGTTAGCACAAAGATAAGGCTACCAAGTAGAACACACCTCAGGCAGTTAGAAGCGGTAGCTGCTTTTGTTGCTTTCTCAGTATCTTCCCTGATGTGCGGCTTCTTATTAGCTATCATTGTAGGAGGAGATACGCCCTCGTTGTACCCCCGTTGTCTCTGGCTCTCTTAACTGACCTTAGCCTAAAGCACATCCTGTTAAAATCATGTTTATGGAACCGGAACATGTGCAAGATGCATAAATTTGAGTGCAGTTAGTGCTGACCATGTCCATGTCTCTAGTTTTTCAAAGGTGACTGCTTCAGAAGAAACCCTCTGATATCCGATCTGGAAATCGTTTTTAGTGCAGAATCTGAATTGCAAAACTGTTATTAAAACCTGAAAATGATCGGCAATGGCAAATGTGTGAGACTAACTGCCTCTAACCCTCTTTGTCTCTCCTTTGGCTGATCCTCCTGACACCGGAAAACCGGTGTGCAGCGTCATGCAGGGTTGTAATTAGTGTGTGTCTGAAAATTCAGGTCTGTCACAACCAGGCCTCCTCATTATCTCCAAGATTTGAGGAAATAACAAGAGACCAACCCTCCCCCACCATTAATTTCCAACCCCAAGAAAGAAGAATGGCAAGCAGTTTCCCTTGGCAATGTGAAGAGGGAGAGCCACATTAGACTCAGGTTAAGGGTACACTGGCTCACTGGCTCATGGAGTAAAGCTTCCCTTCTCCTCGCCATGCCTTGCCACAAGTGGGCACCAGCTTCATCTTCCCAGAGGACGACAAAGGCCTGTCTCAGTGGGCTGGCATTCCTGAAGATTAAAAATCAATGGTTCTTAGTGAAGCCATGGGTTGGCATCAGGAAAGGTACTGGGAAGAATGTAGGATTTAGGGGAGTATTGAGTGCTTGAGGGAAAGGATTTCCAGGAGGAGGAAATGAAACAAAAAAAATCATCTGTGTTTCAAGTGAAAAACTGCCACTCATAAATGTAGGTATGTTTTTCTGAATAAATGAAAAATGAAGGATTACCCCGGTGCATATCGGTCTGACCATATGATATGGTATAATGGGGACAGGAGGTGGTAAGGTGCAGTGGGTTAGAATATCCCAATAAATGGCTGAACGTCAAGACAAGGAAATCAAGTGCATAAAGAACTGTCCTGGTAGCTGTTAGTTTATCCAAGTGAGATGTTCGCAAGGTCACGCGTCTCAGCTTGTCAGTGGGACTGCCACAGCAACGAGAATACTCTGGGAAACTCAGAGCCAGTGGCCATCGAGTCAGCTGGAACTCATGGTGGCCCCACATGTGCTCGAGTCTAAAGATGCTCCAGAGGGTTTTCAAGGGCTGTTTTCTCAGAAGTAGACGGTCAGACCTTTCTTGCAAGACCCCTCTGGATGAACTCCAACTCGGTGATCACGTTCATCATAGGCGCCCCCACGGGCTTCAGCTTGAGGACAAAGCAGTTAATTTTCAGTCTGGAAAAAGGCTGCAGTGAACGAAGGCGATGCTCTGATCAGACAGTAGCCATGGATCCAGCACGTGGGAGCTTATGCTTGTGGCTTTCCAGGGAAGACATGGTGGCTGTTTTTGAAAGATCTTGATTTTAGGGAAATTTACTTTCCGATCCTGAGTGCCCTGCTAGAAGATAGACAAATTATGTTAACAGGAGTGAGTTGCCTCTCCCTTATGAATTGCTTTCCGATGGTGTTTAGTGACATCGCTTTATCTCTAGCACAAGAAAGCCCAGCGACCTTGAGCAGGCGCTTTTATAAATGAACCCATTGCAGCAGCTTTTCCCCTTTCTGATCTTTATCCGCAGGCACTGTGCATCCGGACTCATCGGAATGCGGTCCCGCTGGCTCTCCAATGGTCTCTGTCCCTTAGTCACACTCTCCATGCTAACAGGAGGAGAAGGCGGGTCTCCTTTCATCTACAAATACGCCTCTTCTTCTGAGGGGATTGGCTGGGCAAGGACTGGGTGTCTAGGAGGAGGGTAACCAGCTTAGGGAGAAGAGGTGCATTCCGTCAGCAGGAGGGCTGGCTCCTACTAGGCAGCAGGAAAGGGTGAAAGTGAGTGCCTTGCTCCACGTCGGTCGAAGAGTGTGATTGTGCTCCGTGAGTTTTGTGGAGTACACGGGGATGAGTTCATGGGCAGGCTGGCTGTAACTCCGAGAAGATCGGAAGCTGGCATTTACCGCACCCCGAGTGCCCACGACCCGGTCACAGCTTGCCTGGTCTTAGTCCACTGCAACACGCGTGATAGGACTCTTGAGCCCGGCTACGCTCCCCCTTGCTTCGCAGACTCGGTCATCATAGCATTGCATGGAAACTGCCCTCCGAGAATAAAATCACTGGTTGAAAGGTGGACAGCGACATTCGCTTCTTAAAAGCCTATCTTTGAGCACAGAGGTTTGTATGTATGTGTGCAGTCGAATATTTTTAAAATACAGGCAAGCAAAACTAAGAGAACAGAAGCATTGTACTGGAAACACCCAGACTGCACTGTTAACACCTTTAGTGCATTTCTTTTCATATAATTTGTTTTTGGTCTTTTGTGTTTATTACACACAGATAATTATACACATATAATTGTTTGAGAGTAAATGGTTTCTTTACTTAATGTCTATCTTTCAGTATATTTTCATCTCATCGAGTACCCAGACAATTGAAAAATTGTCTCAAAAATAGCCATTAAATGTCTGGCTTGTGCAAACCAGGATCCAACCCAGGAACACACATTGCCTTTATTTTGAATCCCAGGACTGTTTCCAAAAAGTACAATACTCTTTGCCTGAACTAACAGGTTAAAGAGAATGGGCTAGTTTTTCTGGACAATGACCAGTGATCTAATTTAAATTCCCCCTGTCTCAGTCACCTCTGAAAGCATCCATACAAGAAAAGGCAAAAAGCTTTTAGAAAGTGATCTTATGAAATAGAAGTGAAGACTGGGTTCTCTAGAGAAGCAAAACCACCGACCGTTATACATGTATACATGGAAAGACACTTACATCAAGAAACCATTTACACAGTTGTAGAAGTGGTCAAGTCCAAGTCTGGGTAGGTCAAAATCCATGCGTCTAAATGTTAGGCGGGAGATTTCTTAAGATTCACTTGGCTGTGGGGGCAGATGCACCCAAGATTGGCAGGAAGACTACAGGCTGGTGCCTGGAGAGAGAGGGGAGTGAATCCTAGCTCCACAGTTCAGATGACAGGCCACTGAAGATTCCCAGGGTAGGTAGGCAATATGTCACGCTTTATCTCAAGTCCCCCAAACTGGAAGTAGATGAGCCCAAAGCAGGATCCAAATAGAGCAAAAAGCAAACAAGCCTTTTTACAGCCTCTCCTTAGGCACAAAATAGGTCACACTCCCAAAGACACCACCTTTCAGTTGTATCGGGTCTGTGACCTGAATACAGGGATTGCATTCGCACCCTAATCTTCTTGTAACTGGTTGGCTCCTCACAGCAGATCCCATCATGAAGTTGCTTACATCATGCTAGACCACATCACACAGGGTTGTTATGTTTGTTGTTGTCATTGTTAGGTGATTTAGAGCTGGTTCTGACTCATAGTGACCCTGTGTCCATCAGAACAAATCACCCTCAGGGTTTCAGCCATCCTCTCAATTGTTTTGATAGCTGAGCCCATCGTTGCAGCCACTATGTCAATCCATCTGATTTGGAGCTTCTCCATTGTCTCTTCCCATGATGTGGACAAATTCATTGCTGTGTATACCATCTGGAGAAGTCCACCCGTAAAGCCTTTTGTGTTCTTTGGTGAAAGTACGCACATCAAATTAGGTCCCATTTGACAATTTCTGTGTTGTTCAGTGACAGTAGTTACATTTTTCAAATGTGTCCATGTTCTCTCCCGTTGAATTCAGGTTGTTCTATTTTGAGGCTCTCGTTTCCCTCCCCCCTAATCCTCTCATCCTTGTTTTGGAGTAATTGTTGATCTATTGGTATCTTATACATTTTTTTCTTTAATGAATCACCATACTGATGGGCAATATCCTTTAATTTGTATGATAATCTGTTATTTCAGTAAAAAGTGACTTTTGGGGATAATTTTGGTTCAAGAACTAAAGATTCTCTGAGGGCAATAATCTTGGGAAGTCCTCTAGTCTTAACTGGCACCATAAATTTGGTTTCATTACTGATTTTACATGGAAAATTCCTGGCAGGAACACAGCATACTCAAATGTGCTCAAAATTGTGAACTAAAATAAATAATACTTCAACAACTCTGTGTGAAGGGCAAGTCCAGAAGGCCATTATAATGTAGTTTGTAAAAACCTAATTACACAGGCCTACATTTCATATGCAATTTGAGGTTATTACAAATGGTTAGTTCACTTAACTGCAAAGGGAAACATTGGGGGTTGAAATCCACAAAGGGGCACCTTGGAAGAAAGATCTGGCAATCTATTTCTCAAAAACCAGTCACCGAAACACTACAGAGCACAATTCTACTCGGATACATGGAGTTGCCATAAGTCAGAAATGACTTAATGGCAACTGTTTTACTTTGCATAGGAGATATAAAATGCAGATATGCATATAACTTCTCTTTTGAGCTATGGGATTTCACTAGAAATCCAATTTTTGAAGTAGAAACACTTTTGAGAGGAGGACTGATTAGCCACTAGAGGTGGGCTCTCCAGGCCTCTTTTTGCAAGGTTGATATGCCTGAGTGGAAGTAGATTCAGGAGAAATGGGAATCAGCAATGAAGAAGCCCAACCTATGTCTGTTGGTTCCTGTATCCCAGTGCCAGACACTTCCCGGTACATTAAGTCCTGTAGGGAGGAATCAGAGGTAGAGCCCGAAGGAACTGCTTCTACGAGGGAATGTGAAACAAACAGCTGACGCAAATGTGGGTTGGTGCCCAAATATTTCAAGGCATGCAGTGTTGCAGAGAAGACCATGCTGCCACTACCTCAAGGAATGCGGCATCACAGTAGCTTCTGGAAAATTGGGGTCAGGAGATTGACTTATTGACAGAAAGAGTCAGAGCAAACATGACTTCGCAGAGAGCCAGTTCTCTGGGGGAGGTTGCCAGAGGCCAGAGAGAACATGGCAAATTCCGCATGATAGCTGTGGCTGGAACTGCGAACACATTCGGGTGAACTTCTTTTCTGAAGAATTGGGTCAGACTTTAAGGGGCCTTGAAAAGGGATATGGGCCAATGTCACTGTAATTCCTGTTAACATGTATACTGTGAATCTCATCTACTTCCAGGCCTGGGAAGATTTGGGTTACAAAAATCAAGGGTCCAGATTCCTTATCCCATCCCTGAAAACCTATCATGTACGTTTATCACACCATCAGGTTGCTGCCCATCTCGTGGTCACGTCCTCTTAAAAACATGTAGTATTATCATGAATTACCTGGTGAAGGTCAAAGGCCTTCAAACATGACACATAATCACAGAAGAAAGGAGAGAGTCCTATTGCTCCAACCACCTTTTGTTGCCCAGCTTATCTCTGTGCAGGTATTGATCACTGCTCGCTGAAGAGACTGTATATTCAACTGCTTCTGCCAAGTGAAGAGATTTATCTAAGTTTAAGTAATGGAAGGTGGCAGAAAGCGAGGAAATATGGCAGAGAATCAACTGCATTCAACAAGACAGTGATGTCTAGAGGAGTGTGTGACAAAAAAGGGAAAAAATCAGAGCAGTGTCCCTCTCCAGAGCATGCCAGTGACTCCTCCAAATGATGTATGATGACACAGGTCTCCAAATGTTACCTTTTTAACTGGGACTTACACTGGGCTCTCATGAGCAACCAGATTTATTGTATTGTCATTGGTGCATCATTGAACAGAGAAGTTGGAAGGAATTGTGGGTAATAGTGTTTTTTTCTGATTGAAGCCTGCAACGTGCTTCTTTTATCTCAGCAAGCAGGGTTCTCACAAAGCCAAATGGAATTTATACGTCCATTGATTATGTCCCTATCCTTCTGTGTTTTGTTATAGTATGACTTTTGTGCTTGCAAAAAATAACACAAATCACTCTGATGTAAACCATGAAGAATAAGCCCCTCTATCCTACCTTTCTGCTCTCTTTAAAAAGATACGTATTCATAGTTATTATATTTTTGAACTAATTATTTTGAACTAATGTTAGATATACTGGGTATTCTTTTTCTGAGTATAAAGACAGAGAGGGAATTAGTTACGATTGGCAGGGGAGTGCTCATATTCCCAGATGGTGACAAAGACCTCCAAGCACTGTTTCAGGGACAATTCAGGAATACCTAATAGGATTTAAAAGGTGAATTCCTTTTGTTCCTGCAAGTTCACTATGAGGAATTTTCCCATACAGATAGAATCATGCATATGTGCAAAGCTAAATGTAAAGATCTACACAGCAGGATTATAAAAGTGAGAAATTGTAAATAACCATAAGATTGGCCAATAGTGAGATTTGGTTGATTATATTATGTTATAACCTCATGATGAACTATTACTCACAGTTAGAGCAAGTAGCATGTTTTGAAAAAGTAAGTTACAGGACAGTATGTGGAATGTGATTCAAAATTTTAAAAAATATACATATATGTATATATTTTTGTATAGGTAAGTATTATGTGTATGTGTGTGTGTAGGTGACTATATATGCTTATGCTGTTACATTGTTGGGTGCTGTTAAGTCACACTGACCCCGTGCACACAGAAGGAAGCACTGTCTGATCCTCCACCATCCTCACATTGTTCCTAGGTTTGAGGCCACCGTTGTAGCCAGTGTCAATCTCTCTCATCACGGATCTTCCCCCTCTTGTTTTTCTTTTACTGACCAAGTATGATGTCCTTCTCTAGGGACTGGTCCCTCTCGATAAAACATCTAAAGTACAAGGGACAAAGGCTCACCACTTCACTTTTAAGGATGATTCTGCCTTTACTTCTTCCAAGACAGGCTTGTTATTCTGGAAATCCATGGCATATTTATATTCACTGCCATATCATAATCGAAGGGCACCAATTCTTCCTCAGCCTTCCTTATTCATTCTCCAGTTGGACAAGCATATGAGACGACAGGAAATATCAAGGACTGTGTGAGGTGCACTGTAGGCTTCAAAGTAACATTTTAGTGAGACTTTTTCAGCAGATTTTCCCAGTGCAATATCTTGTTTGAATGCCTGACTACTGCTTCCAGCGACACTGATTAAGGACCCAAGTGAGATGAAATCCTTAACAATTCTAGTCTTTTCTCTGTTTATCACAATGTTGCCTATTGGTTCAGGTGTGAGGAATTTTGTTTTCTTAGGTTGAGGCATAATACATCCTGAAGACATTCACCTTTGATGACCTTTACCAGTAAGTGTTGTAAGTTCTCTTGGCTGTCACCTACATATCACGGTTGACTAATGCATCTCCCAACTATCTTGATGCCAAATTCTTATATCCCTGTAGATGGTTTCTGGAAAGCAGTGAAGATTTACAGCAATCATCCTGATGGGGTGATTGTAGGGGTCGAGATATAATTTAGACCTTGTTATATAATGGAGAAACATTAACAGCATCCACTACTTAGGTAGTGTTAAACATTCTCAAACATTTTTGGTAAAGGCATATACTTGGCCTTCTGAATGTTCTGAATACAGCCTGCTTCTGAATTTTGAGAAACACTTCGAAATAGTGGCAAAAAATCCTGTTGACAGCCATCAACTAAGAGGAAGTATGCTGTCCATTTGGTTTGCTTTTTCTTGCTGGCTCTTTCTACATGAGTGATAAAGGGCAAACAGGTCACCTTGAAGGGGTTCCTGACTCAAGCCCCAGTGTTTCTACTCCCCTCAGATGCACACAAAACTCCAGAATCGATGCGTGTGGATGACTGTGTTGGTCAGGGATGTTCAAAGTGCCAGAAGAACCAAGAAATATATCTTGAACGAAGGGCAGCCAGGATCTTCTGTGTAAGGGAGGATGAGGGGGCATGCTTTCTCACACTTTTTCTGATATGTCATCAGAAAGGATTAGTCCCCCTTCATTTCTGGGAAAGTAGAGGGTCCACAAAAGAAAGAAGAAGAAGATCTTCAATGAGTCGACATGGTGGCTGCAGCGATGGTTGTCAGGAGGGTTCCAGCCAGGATAGAGTTGTGTTCTGTTGTGCTTACAGTTGCTCTGAATGAAAATCAACTTCCCAGCTGCTAGCAACGACAGCATAAGAAGATACGGACAATGCTGATGCAAACTGCTGCTCGGTTATTCCAACCATATTCAAGTCCCAAGAAGTAGAAGATGGGGTTTGAGGTTAGTTTAGTTTGTTGTGCCAACCTGGCCGATAAACACATGTGGGGTTAATTGAAGGGCGGAGGGATAAATGGCTTGGTGAGCCTCACCTTTCTAGTTCTCAGGGCTCTTGCTTTCCGATGGTTGGCCCAGGGTACAGCTACCTTAGCCAGTTCCCTGCTTCAGCTAGCAAGTTTGACTTCCTGCTAGCCATCCCTGAGGAGAAGCCACATGGACCTACCCCAATGCAGCCCTGGGTGCTGGAGCAGCCGTGTGGAGACCACTGCCCACACTGAGATGCTTACACACTCACTGACTCGGCTTTTCTCCTGCAGTTGGCATCACTGCACCTGTTTTGGACATTTGGGTTAACGGGTTAATGTTGGACTTGTGGGCTTGGGCAACACTTGGTTGGGATGTTTTCTTGATGCACACTTAACCTTTATATAAAACTCTCTCTTATACATGAGTTTCTGTGGATTTGTTTCTCTAAAGTACCCAGACTAATACAGGGTTCTTCCTAGGTCTCTTCACCATGTAATTGTGTTTCTTGTGTTCCCACAGGTGAGAAGGAGCCAGATTATTTTCAAGGAAGAGCACCTGCAGTTCTCGGTGGGAGTCTGAGCCAAGGGACCACCACATCCTGAGATATCACTCATTGATGTCACCTTTAAAAAGATCAGATTGTGACGGCTGCACATACTGGTGGCTCTGAACCTTTTTGATGTACTTGCAATTTTAAACTAGCCTCATTTCTACTCCACAGGCGTTGTTTGGCACTTACTGCATGTCACATCCTGCTCCAGACTGAGGACAAAAGAAAACAAAGCTGAACTCATTACTGCTGTGTCTCGCGGCAGCCCCATGTGGTACAGAGAACAAGGGCCCCACGGAGTTTTCTCTACAAACGCTTAGTCAGGTCTTCCTTCTGGGAAGCTATGGGTGGGTTCCACCCTTAAGCTAGTAGTGGCGTGTACATGTATTTGAAAACCGGGGACCTTAGGGACTATAAAGGGGAAAGCATGTTCGTATGCAGTTTACAACCTACTTGGGGAAATAAGTATATAATCCGTAAATTACAATATAGCATGTTAATGGCAACAAAGGCCAGCAGGAAAAACACATGGTTGTCTTCATACCTGGAAAACATGTCCCATGCATCGCTCTTAATTGTGCTGAAGGAATCTGCTACACGGAGATCATCCCAGGATTATTTGGAAGTGTTGTAAAATCAAAACTTAACAGTGGTCTTGGGGGAAAAGGAAATCACTGTAGAACTTTGTGACTACTCAGTTGTGAAATGCATTTTCCATTCTGAATAACTCCTGGCTTCTCTGATTAACATTGTGATAAAACATCAGTGTTCTCTTGAGGAGTCTCTAAATTAGTTCATTGAGAATGCTTATCTGAATATTGTATAAGAAATAAGTAATTATATTTGGATTGTTCACAAAAATTTCTTAAGGAGCTTTGAGGATAAGAGTATTGGCTATCAATTAGTAAACAAGAGAGCCCTGCTCTTTGTATGTATCGGTAAAGATCATTCAATTCTTCCTTTCCATTCTAAGGTCTTTCATACTTAAAAATCTTTTATGTTTATGCTACCACTGTGGATAAATCACATGGAAAAACAATAGATCTGCATATCTCAATTATTTGTGGAAAGGTAAATACATCCAGTAGATTAAGCTAAGTGGAATAAGCATGTATATAACTTTAGTTATTTTTATTTTACTATTTTAACACTGCCCAGATTTCTTAAATTTACCAGTAAAGAGAAAGGCAATAGGTATCACTAGGATCATGTTCAGTTAGAAAACCTGAATTAAAAAGTAGTATCTCAGAAGTTGTATAGCAATTTTTTGTCCTCTAGTGTGACGTTTACAACATTTCAAAATATGGACACTTTCTTGTTTTCCCAAAGGCTTGGAGTGGAACTCTGAAGCAATTCTTCCTGGTACGGTTATGGCCAATGAAATCCAGGGACAGACTAGAATTTGTAAAATGTGGGTACCTGGAACAATACCTAGAATAGGAAAATTATGGTTTGCCTTCCTGATAAAAACACAACCTCCCCTTTCGAAAGCCAGGGTAGTGTGTGTGTTGCATAATAATCAAAACTCGAGTCTCAAACAAAGAAGCCCTGCTCAAAGATGACAGTGAACAGAGTGTCTGTCACTCTCCAAGGTCCTGGCAACAATGCAATCCGCTCATCAAGCTCTGGAAAGGCTTGAGCTTGGGTGAGCGGTGAGATGCGCCCAAGAAAGTGTAGTATTTCCAAGAAAGGATTATGAGGCATACCCAAGAAAGTGTTAACAATGGGGAAATGGGGAACCCTGACAGCTGAATTTCAGAAGGCAACAGCATGTGCCACCTCAAGAAAGTATTTGCAAGTGGGAAAATTAAAAATGGAATTTTAGAAAGTGACAGGATGCAAGATCGGACTCTCTCACTGTCTTTGAACTGTTGACTGATTTAAAGCATTTGCGTAACTAAAGGAATATAGATTATCACTATAAACTTAGCTGTATTACACTCAACTGAAAGATTATATACCATGTCTATGATTTTAGCCAAAAGGTCACATATCATGTTTATACCTGAATGGTTCTCTTTGTATATTAACCCTTCCTGTTGATCCCTCAGGATGGCTTGGGAGGGACTTGACACATGTCCAGCAGTGATAGCAAGATTCGACCTCTGATTCAGAATGACTTGCCAACAGGAAAGGCCATCCCATAATAAGTTCAATGCACCATCTCAGGGCCCCTTACAATATTAAACCACCTTGCGAGATGGATGTGAGCACACCCTATTACCATGACCTCACCTGTGGGCCGGGCTTCTTGGAATTTCCCCATTCAAAATTAATATGCATTACTCCAGTAAGCATACAACATTATATGAAACTCCCTTAGTTCCAACTAGTCAGAGTCCCAGTATCCTTGCTCTCTGTCCCAGAGGGAACTCCTCATGAAGGTTCTTAACCGTAGTAAAGGTGTTCATGCTTGAGAGAGTTTCTACTGTTGTCTTTTAGAGCGGCATCTGGTTAGAGGCTCATGGGGCCTTTTTGAAGGCCATCAATTCATACTTTCCTTTATTCCCTTATCATTCCGGATGCCCACACACTGCAATTCCCAGTCTGTTCCAGTTTCCCTTTGTTGGCCTTAACTGAACCAGGAAGAACCCGATAGAATCCTACTTTGGCGTTAGCCTTGCTCCATCTACTGGACAACTTTAGGGTTTGCATATGCTCTGAGACCAAAATCAAACTCCTCGCTGTGGAGGTCATTGCCTTCTAGGGACACTATAAAACAGAGTAAAACTGCCCCTTCGGGTTTCTGAGGCTTAAAATCTTCACAGGAGTAGAAATCCCCATCATTCTTTTGTGGAGCTACTGGTGGATTTGAACTGTGACCTTGTGTTTTTTAGCCCAATGCTCAACTCACTGTGCCACCAGGGCTCCTTCTGTCCTAAGGCAGCAATAGGTTTTGTGGTTAGTCAGTGCTAATTCCTGGATATCTTTGGGATATGAACAGATTCATATTTAATATTTATTATGTTACTGGCCATGGCTGCGTGTCCCTGGGGTTTTATTTTAAATATGGTTTATCTTTCTCTGTGCTCGCTGCCAATAAAACAAACAAGTCCAAAAACCCAACTGCCACTGAGTCAATTCAGACTTCTAGCCCTACTCAGAGGACAGAGTGGAGCTGCCCTTTGGGGTTTCGTTGGGTTAAAATCTTCACAGGAGCAAAAAGTCTCATCTTCCCCTTGTGGAGCAACTGGTGGTTTTGAACCGCTGCTATTGTGACTAGCCTAGCAGCCCAACATGTAACCCACTCACCACCAGGGCTCCTTTACTGCCAGGAAGAATGACCAAATTCAGAGAACTCCATTTATTTTAAAAATCTGAATGATATGAGGGAGGAAATGACCTCTGCAAACAAATGAGACTTAGTGTACTCTGGGAGCATGCAACTTAGTGGACTCTAGGAGCATGCACAGATTTGAGCCTCTCCTGCATGTATTTGTTTAAGTTGCAAGTCTTTAGGGGAGACAAAAAATGTAATCAAATAAACTGACCTACTCAAGTTTATTATATTTTTCTCTTCTGTAACAGTTTTGTGAATAAAGGTATCCACATACGGCTTATTCTGATATTCAATCTTTCTGAAATAATGAGGGAGATGTTTTTGGAAATAGAAAAAGAATTGATGAATAGTGAATACAATATTGGGTTATTGGGAAGATCAACACTTGGCATTATGATGATTAACTTATTAACCTAAGACAACTAGACAGACATTGAAATTATTCTGTGAATATCTCATGGAATCATTGTGTGATCTCCCACAAATCCCTGTGTGAGTATTTCACGGAGTTCTATGACAAAGTGAGAAGAAAGACTGCTTTATCACAACATAAACAAAAACAAATAAACAAGACTGTAGACAGATGCTCCAAGGCCCTCTTCTCAATGAATGACTATGCGGGGTCTTTCTGGTCATGGAGTAACTACCTCATCTAGTCTAGATTTTGAGATTGCTGGAGCATTCACATGGGAAGCAAATGTAGCCACTGTTTCTTGTTCCTTTGACAATCCTTTCATATTGCAATGGTGCTTGTGATAAAGTGCTATGTGCATTTTCAATGGCGCTTTAAGCTCGGAAACTGTAGTTCTTCCCATTTAGCTAAATTTGCTTTACCAAATTGCGGGAGTGGGGAAAGGCATTAGAACACCTAGCCCTCATCTTACAAATAGTGAAGTCTCACAGAAAACTCCCAGGCAGGCAGCAAGCTAGCATTTTCTTCTTTAACATGAGAGGATAATAGGTCAGCAGAAATGCAGAGTGGGAGAGGGTGCAGAGGTCCAGAGACGAGGGACATACAGAACTGACAGCTTGCTGCAGTCTTGTTATGCAAGATCAGTTGCTCAAGAGAAGATCCTGTTAAATCTCTGATGTACTTCTTGTCTGTCACTGGGGTTGGCTTCACTAACAGATGCAGATGACAAGAGCTAGGCAACTGTAACGAAACAGACTCTTGCATTGTAAGGGAACTTTCTGGCGTGGCCCCTTTTTATTTAACCTCAGCATTGGGTCCCATTAGAGAAGCCCTCGAAACACCTCTCTATCTCGGAGACACTTTGGTCTAGGGAAGACTGAGCTCCATGCGGTGTGACTTGGGACAAAGGAAATAACATGTGTCAACACTTATAAGATAACATCTAAAAGATATTCATGAGCGACCTAAACATCCTTGGAAGCATACTAGTAAATTAAAATATAGGCAATCATGTCTATCACCATTAAGAAAACAGTTGCCATCGGCAACTTTTAACGCATAGTCACTTAATCTCAGAGGGCTCTGTATTCGTACCAGCAGTTACTGGGAATAGAAATGTGTCCCAATGTCCTCAACTCAAGTACTCCCTCAACACACGAACACTTTGTTCTAATAATCTGGCCTTCTGTGATGCTCACCTTCCTGACACGATCACTCTGAATATAAAATGGGTGCATAAGCAAATGTGGTGCAGAAAGCTGATGGTGCCTGGCTATGAAAACATATAGCGTTTGGTTTTTAAGGCTTGAAGATAAACAAGGAGCCATTTAGCTGAGAAGCAATGAAGCCCACATGGAAGAAGCACACCAGCCTGTGTGATCATGAGGTGT
>NW_022103920.1:68028120-68033792 GCF_000313985.2 Echinops telfairi
AGGTTTTCTACTCTGTAAAGAGTTATAGTTGCAGAAACTCACAGGAGCAGATGTAGCCTGACTTACAGGATCGCTATCAGTTGGCATTGACTTGTTGGCAAAGAGTTTTGTTTTTATAGGGTTTTGAGTCACCAGCAACTCGACAGCAGTGAGGTTTTTGTTTGTTTGTTTTAATACAGTCACTGTGGCACCATGCTGGTGCAGTGGTTTAAGCACTCAGCCGTCAATTGAAAGGTTTTTGGTTTGAACCGACTAGCTGCTTGCTTCATGAGAGAAAGAAGGGGCAATATGCTTCCATGGGCCATGGGAATTCTAACATAGGTTCTCAAACTTATTTACCTTACCGTCCTCCCTTTAACAAGTTACTCAGTATTCTTCTGGAAATTCATTTTTTACCCGAAGAAAGAGCCAATAATTCAACATAAAAGTGTAGGTATCTGCTTTCATGGCTTCACCCCCTGGAATGTTCCAGCACCCCCCAGGGGGAAGTATCATCCACTTTTGGAAACACTGCTCAGTGGGGTAATTCTACTGCAAGGTTGGGAGTTCAGACCCACCAGGTTCTCTGAAGAAAGATGAGCGAGCTGCTATAAAAGTTTATAGATTTTGAAATCTTCAGGGGTCAGTTTCTACTGTGCTATATGGAGTCACTGTAATTCGGAATCTACTTGATAGCAGTGGGTATGGTTTGGTAAGAAGCCCCTCAAGGAGGCATGGTGGCACAAAGGGTTAGGCATTGAACTGTTCACTGGAAGATTGGTGGCCCGACCTCGCCAGTAACTGAGAGAAGCATGCCTCAGAAACACTGTGGAGCAGTTCTGCCCTGCCCTATAGGCCCCTTTGCATTGACATTGACTGGACAGCAGTGGGAGAGTTACTCAAGAGACCTTGGTGGCATAGTGCTTAAGCTCTGGGCTGCTAACTGATAGGTCAGTAGTTCAAATCCCTCACCTTGTGGAGATAACAGTCTTAGACACCCCATGCAGCTGTTCTGTCTTGTAGCGTCTCTATGAGTTATAATGAACTTGACGGGAAGTGAAGGCTTTTGGTTTGTTTTGTTGTTGTTGTTTTAAGAGAATCAGGTCCATCGGTGGCACAAGCAGTTTGTATTTGACTATTAATCTAACAGCTGGCCAATTGAACCAAACTGATGCTTTCTAGTTCACTTATGGCTGAAGAAGTGAAACCAGAGCAAAACCAGGCCAAACCAAAATTTTCAAAAATGGGGTGGACTAACAATAATTGGAACGAGGGAAATTACAGGTTAATGTCCTGCTAGAAACTAAGAAACTTGATCTCCCTCATAGGAAACAAGAACAGCAACCAATTCTCTTGCATCAGAGTCTGAAACAATGGTACCTTATTCAAAGACACAGCTAACCATGCCTCCTCAGATGTGTGTTACTCCCCAAAATCCTGACAGTAACCCATCTTCCCCATCGGGCGCTGGGAAGGGCTTCCTATGGCTCTTCTGAGTCTCCCATTCGAGGACCTTGACGCATCATTTCCTTCCTGGTTATCATTCTCTGAACCCACACTTTCAGTTACAGTTCATTCTGGTTCTGCTTCACTGACTCTGACTGAACCACTTTGGATCAGGTAGCAGCTTTGAATCCACACAGCAGCCAAGTGCACCATCTAGGGACTGCTGGTGAAAGACAGGGGAGGGAAAACTAAGCTGACGAAAACCATGACTTTCATATCAAAGCCAGAGTTGATGAAGGGCCAAAGGAGGCTGCAGGGAATTGAAAAATAATTAAAAGTGTATTCAGGAATGACCTATGTAGTTGCATGGGGTCTATTATTAAGCTTTTCATCTGATTTCCAGGATAATCAGAGACTGCTTCTGTGTGTCCAGAATGGCAAAGGCAAAATAAAAAACATGATCTTCAGGTCATTTATATTTTTGCAATTCCATGTGTCAAAACAGAATTTTCTACTGCAATAATGAATCATTTCCTCATCCCCACGGACTCTGTGAGGGGGTATAGTTTCACGTGAATGAATGACATTCATTATCAACATTCATTTCCCTCAAAATGTTAAATTAAGTGGCTGCTAATTTTTCTTCACACCGAGCTCCCAGGTAGCATCATCGATACCTGCCATGCATTCGCTGACAGTGACCACTGTGCTGTGAGGAGCTGGGCTCATAAGTGTTTTCTGTGTCTCCTTATTTTAGTACATTGGAATGACATGTATTGAGAATAAATCATTTGCCCGAAATGTAATCTTTAATGTTACTCCTCTTGCTATATCTCTGTGATTTTAATTAGTATATTTTGCCTATATATCTCCTTAGCTTGATCCAAGAAGACATTTGCAGGATCAAGGCACAAAATGTGGAGGACTCTGTGGACTTGTAATAGACTCTCTAAGACCAGTGCCATCAATGACTGCTTCATACCATTCAGGGTATTGAGTTCTGTTTCATAAATATATAGCCAGATATGTCAACGAGAGTGGGAAGTGAAACAACTTCTCACTAGAACTTCTATGGCTATTTTGATAGAGTGTCAGAGAACAGAACAAATCCAGAGCGGTGCCCATAAGACATTGTCTCAATGTGAAGTCTAAATCAACGCTGATGTGGTAGCCCATTGGTAAAACGTTTGAAATGATTAACAGGATCATCTCAAAGGAACAAAGACACGATAAGGCCTTAGAAGCTGGATATCTCTTTTAGAGGCATCTCTGGGTAAACCCGAATCTCTAGCCTTGTATTAATGGTTTGCACCTTTCAGGGACCCCAGGTGAAATACAAATGAGAAAGAACCAGTCTGCTTATAAAAACCCTCAACTTTTACATCTAAGCTAGAGATAATGAAGGGCGAAGAGAGGCTGCAGGCAACTGAGACTTACAGTGTGTTCAGGGAGTGATCTATATTTGTTCTGGACTGTAATGTAAATATCTATGAAGTACCTGTAATTGAGTCTCTGGAAGACACAGAATTGTGGCTGTGACTTTTGTCACGGTGCTTGGACTTTACAGCATGTTTGAGAGCGCAGTATTGGAGAAGACACTGTGAATCTGACAGGAACGGAAAACATTTGAGATACAAAAAGGTCGTGGAAGCCCAGCTTTCTCAAGGAGAATTCAGACTCAAAAAAAAAAATCCTCACTATTGGAAAATATATATATATATATATGAATAACAGGAGAATAACAGAAAAGGAAGACATTTCTTGAGGGCAAAGTCACGTCCAGGCGGAGAACCAGGTCCTGGTCAACAGACATTCCCTCCCCTCCAGCATCGGGGGATCTGGCAACATTTGCCCACTGGGATTTCCCAATTTCCCTGGACCAATGACTGTGGTGTGTCTCTCATGCCTTCCCTTTTCCAATGGGGGTGTTTGCGACTTTTATCTTAACCCCATTCGGCCTTTGTGTATTGGCGTTGGGTCAGGCAGATGACTTGACTATTAATAAGGGGTGTCTGGACCAACAGAAGTCACATTTAGATTTGATGCAGAGTATGAGAACCTAGATTTTAAAAAATCATTTTATTGGGGGCTCGTACAACTCTTATCACAATCCATACATACATCCATTGTGTCAAGCACATTTGTTGCCATCATCATTCTCAAAACATTTGCTTTCTACTTGAGCCCTTGGTATCAGCTCCCCATTTCTCCCCTCCCTTCCTGCTTCCCCCTCCCCCATGAACCCTTGATAATTTATAAATTGTTATTATTTTGTCATGCCTTACACTGTCTGACATCTCCCTTCACCCACTTTTCTGTTGTCTGTCCCCCAGGGAGGAGGTTATAGGTAGATCCTTGTAATTGGTCCCCCCTTTGTACCTCACCTTCCCTCCACCCTCCCAGTCTCACCAGTCTCACCACTGGTCCTGAAAGTATCATCCTCCCTGAATTCCCTGTGTTCCTGTTTCTATCTGTACCAGTATACAAGAGGATGCACTCTTAACCACTTTTCTGTCACTCATTTTGGTTAAAATTATTTGTTTTTTTTCCTCACACAATTTTCTGCCTTATACCAGTCTTGACATTGCCCGGTTTTTCTCTGTGAGACAGGAGGAGGCTTGCGGGTCTTGCTGTGGAGATGGGAGCACAGGAATGGGACGTGAATAGAGAGCAATGAGAGCAGATGCGGATCGTCGGCATGGTCGTTTGATAAGTACTCATTCTGCCCTCCCATTGTTTGCTGATACAGAAACTCTGCTTTAGACAAACATTCTCAGCAGGCACGATGAGAGCATTCTTTCTCTGTCTACTGGCACGTTTGCTCTGAGTAGAGGGCAGTGCTGGTAAGGCACTATTGTGACGCTGACAGTTTTACTTGGGGCTTTGCAGTGACCCCACTCTGTGTGTGTGTGTGTTTATATATGCATACCTACTTTTCCCCAGTCAAATGGACTACCTTCACCTTTTAAATACATTTACTAATTTGGAGTCTTTCTCAAAAAAAAAAAAAAAGATCTAAATTATTTACTTGGTAAAAAAAACCTCTTTCGTACTGTGTGCTATTATCCTAGCTGTGTACATGTTAATCTTATTTCTAAATGTGAAACTTAAGGTTTTGTATGTGCTTAAATACATTTGAGGTAAAACATGCTTACGTTAGGAAGACTAAGGGTCACTGGAGAGAAACTCTTGGCCCCTGAAGTTCTGTTATCAGTTAATGTGTGTCTGGGGAGGAGGGAGAGATGGGGGAGGTAACTTCTAAGTGCCCAGACGCATGACCTCTGTAATGCACCAAGGCTCATTATGGAGCATAACAAGCCTCGGTGGAGTGGTGGTTAAGCACGTGACCACTAACCAAAAGGTTGGGGTTTGAACCCACCAGCCACTCTACCAGAGAAAGATGTGCTACTTGGCTATTGTGAAGACTGAAGTCTTGGAAACCCTCTGGGGCAGTTCTACTCAGTTCTACCAGGGCACCTTGACTAGGAATTGCCTTGAAAACAACGCTGGTTTCATTTGATGGTGTGGCATGTAGTCCACCTATATTGAAACCACTTTTCTGATGGACCAGGGTATAAGGACACTACATATCTACTTATTGACGTTAGAAGTAGAACCTTGGCTGAAATAGAAATAGATGCCTCTCCCTAGTAGGGATACAGCAAGGGCAATGTAACCAAGAGAAATTACTTAAACCCAAATGAAAGCTGAGCATGATAGTGGGACAAGAAGAAAGTAAAAGGAAATAGAGGACAGAACTAGAAGACAAAGGGTGTTTATAGAGGTCTAAACACAGTCATGTACACTTGTAAATATATTTATATAGGGTAGTGGGGAAACAGATCTATGTGCATATATTTATAGGTTTAGTATTAAGGCAGCAGATGGACATTAGACCTCCACTCAAGTACTTACTCAATGCAAGAACACGTTGTTCTATTAAATTGGCATTCCATGATGCTCACCTTTCCTGACACTATCACTGAAGACAAATGTGTGCATAAGCAAATGTGGCGAAGCAAATGTGGGTTCATAGAAAATGTGGTGAAGAAAGCTGATGGTGCCTGGCTATCAAAAGATATAACATCTGGGGTCTTAAAGGCTTGCAGGTAAATAAGCAGCCATCTAGCTCAGAAGCATCAAAGCCCAAATGGAAGAAACACACTAGACTGTTTGACAACGAGATGTAGAAGGGATCAGGTATCAGGCATCAAAGAACAAAAAATCATACCATTGTAAATGAGGGT
>NW_022103920.1:68035074-68036528 GCF_000313985.2 Echinops telfairi
TTTTTTTTAAAAGAAAGAAAAGCCATTTAACTTGTACAACAAACTGCAACTTACATTGAGTAGCATTAACTTTTAAATCTCTAGGTTTTCTCCACTAAACCCTACTCAAGGGAAAAGAAAATTTCCCCACACCTGATTTGAAGCACAATCTTTTTGTGGGTATAATTTGTGGCCCCCCATCTGAGCAACATGAGTGACCCTAATGATCTGGTAGTCTTCTCCTTTCTTTCCTTTTTGCATTTGGTTTGTCAAAGATTATTAAATGTTGTCTTATTTTTAAAAATGCAATGATAACAAGCAGTTCTACACTGGAATTGTCCAGGCAATTCCTACACACAGAGCCACCCTGAGGGATGGAGTCAAACTTCCCCACGGGATTTTTGAGCCTTTGGTCATGACAAAAGCAGATGCCTACTTGGAGAGACTCAGGAGCACTAGAGCACATCTCTGCTACAGAGGGCTTCTTCCAAGGCTTCTCTGAGTGGATTTGAATTGTCAATCTTTAGGTTAGTACTTGAATGCGATACTAAATGCATTATCCAGGGACTCCTAAAAATAATCAATACTGAGTTTTAAAATCTCCAAATTTGCCTATGAATCAATTGCCTCCCTAATAGCAAAATTGTGAACAAACTTATATAACTTCAAGACTGCAACCAAATGTGTGGGTGCCTGTAATTAAATTTTGAACACTGGGAAAATGGTCTACCCACTCATTTAGCCTCAATTCCTCTCACGTACTACTCCAGGCTACCTATCCTCAGTCGTTCACCTTGTCCTTTCCACAGGTCAGAGTTCACGGAGGCTAAATTCTGTCTGGTGGGACCTCATGCTATGCGATAGCAGTGGAAAACGCCTAGTGTGAAATAACTACTCGATCAGTGTTACTTTTCTTCCTTTTAATTTCCTCTGCTCAGAACAACCCAATTTTCAATTACGTTTGAATAAAACATCCCACCTCAAATCAAACTCCTATATTTCCTCTTTGCTCCTAGTTTTTCTAAAATTCTACTTTTCTCTGGCCTACATGGATTGTTTTGGATAGAAAGGAAGTCTTCCCCTCTACTTTATTAATCACGGATTTGTTTACTTTCTCTGTGTGGCGGACTGTGTAAAGTCTTTCTCCACTGAAACTGAGTGGACCTGGATGGAGTCTGCTCCTATGTGGGGATCAACAGATGTGGGTGTTTCGTTCTAACCCTTTCAGCTGAGAGAGCAACTTTATGACTGAGGTCAGCGCTGAGAATAGAGTCCTCCCTACCGGGAAAAGCTGCGGGCGCCAGGACACATTCTGCGCAGCATCATTAAGCCCACCTCGGACAGCAGACGCCAAGGTTGTCCCTTTCCCATGGTGAGCTCCTTACCATTCAGGGCAGGCTAAATAGCATACACAGTCATTGAAGAAAATCAAGATCATGGAGACGAACAACTTCAGTTTGCAGGAGGCGAACTGT
>NW_022103920.1:68037487-68038315 GCF_000313985.2 Echinops telfairi
AAAAAATAAGAACAAAACAAGAAAACCTTTAAACCAGCTAAAACTTCTAGAAGGAACAAATCAAAATAATAATGGAACAAGAAACAAATACATAAGCTGTAAAAAAAAAATAGAATAACAGAAAAATTCCAAGGAAAACTATATTTGAATTTAACATTTAATTGTCTATCAAAGAGCTAACTAAGCAAATTTTTTGCACACTAAAGTTGATTCTGTCAGACTTTCTATTGACAGATCACAGGATTGTTTTTATAAAATTTAAGCAGAAGTTGATTTATAAGGGTTTAAGAACCTCTCTAGGGTGTATAGAGAACCTAGCCAGGAACAATGCAGGCAGAGGGAGGAGTGCTTGCCCAAGCTGAGCACAAAACCAGCCCAAGCCAAGCACAAATGGACTGTGTCTATTTGCCACCTAGCATCATGCTGGTAAGAGCAGATATGAGCAGTTTTGACACAGCTTCCCTGAGTTATTAGATGTCTCTGTCTTTGTGCTTAGATGAAACTCAGCTCTCTGCACACAGTCAGCCTTGTAGTTGGACAGCGACTCGTAGTTTGTGGAAGAATGGAGACATAATCTTGTAGATGGCTGACTCTACTGACCAAGAAGGTAAACTAGAGGAGGAGCTGATTGGAGTTGAGTAGGCCAGGCTACAATGTCCATCATTCAAAGGCTCAAAAGACTCCCCAGTACACAAACATTCCCTGAAAGAAATTATTAGTGGATATCCTAAAAAAAAAAAATCAAAAGAATTTGAAGAGGTATGGTGATAAAAAATTAAATAAGTTAGTGCTCAAATTTGTCTACATATTAATTTTTAAATTTTATAA
>NW_022103920.1:68040255-68042482 GCF_000313985.2 Echinops telfairi
TTTGTCATCAATCGACATTTCACCTTTTTTGAAACAAGAAAAACCCTCATACACTTGAGTTTTTCCCATAGTGCTGTCCTTGTAAGCTGTGTTCAACATCACAGTTTCAGTGGTATTTTTCCCAAGCAGGAAACAAAATTTCACAGCTGCATGCTGGTCTCTTAAATCAGCCATCACAAAGAAAACCCACCAAAAAATGAGGTTAGAGTGAAACTGCTTTCATGAAAACAATTCACTGTGACCAGACAGAACCTTCTCAGGTGATGGCACTGGGTGCACTAACTCAGAGTGAGTTGCTCAGTGCTTACCTAGCGGGAAAAATGCATAGTACAAAAGCTCTGTTCTGCCCAGTGCAATTCCCATTTTTGGGGAGTACCCCTCGTATATAAAGTGAATCTATGGCAGAGGCACATATGTGTGTGTGTGTAAAACAATGGGTTCCAAAATGAAAGGCTATTTAGTAATTAAAACATTAGGCAAAAGAAATTCAAGTTAAAGCATACTAATGAAGAAAAAAAGGACAGTTCATATTGATAAAAGTACAGTCATTGAAAAGATCTGAGCATTTATGCCCCTAACAATATAGCTTGAAAAACCCAAACTAGCAAAAATTGATTTAAAAAATCATAGAATTTAGAGGGTTTAAATAGAGAAAGTAAAATTAATGCACAACATAGTAATACACAAATTCCATGTAGGTAAATGTGCCTTAAAGCAAACGGAATAAGGTCTGACATAGAGATGGGCTATTCAGAGAAAAACTCCCCTGCAGCTGACCCGGTCCCGGCATGGCAAGGATTCTCAGAGGAGATCAACAGCACTTGAACCTTTTGGAAAGAAGCAGACCTCCTCAGTGAGGAGGAACCCTAAGCTTATAGAAAGACCCCACTGTGTGGGAGTTGTACCATGTTGTCTATGTCCATCCTGTGGGCTACTTGTCTATAAGAGAACTGGACAATTCAAAGAGAGGAAAAGAAAAAGTCAACTGGGCTGCCTCTTAAATACACTGACTGTTGTTTATCTTTTACAGCAAATACAGGACTTCAGGGACCCCAAATAAAACAAAGGAAAGTAAAATGAAACAAAATCAGGCATTCAGGAGGCAACCTGGTGCCTTTCAACAGAAAGGACCTTAGCATTGTTCTCAGAAGGTCTCACCTTAGTGTTTAGACAACAGGACCCCATAGCCTAAAAAAAGGGCCTCTGGGGTAGCAATTCTTCTTCCAATAATTTATCCCCGTGGGTTAATTCAGTCACTTATATGCATCATTCACCTTTCTGTGCACTTGGCACATATTATAGATAAGTTTAAAAGGTACATTGGAAAAATTATATGTTAGTTAGGTCATTGTTGCCTAATTTGTGTATTCTAGTCTGAGAAACAAATAAAAACATAGCTCTGAGTTTTCAAATGCAGTCTAATTTAATCACTTTTATGCTATATCAGCAGGAAATGTAGCAAATCTTTCCTGGGTGGAAGGTCTCCTCTTTCTTCCGAATTGTGCACAGCTCTAACTTGTCACAACAAATTGCTTCTGGTCCCAAGAGACCCCAGTGAGTTTTCACAACTGTAGTCTTTCAATAAGCAGACTGCACTACTGAATGGCAGGTGGGTTTAACCGCTGACCTTTCATTTAGTGCTTAACATCTGCCTCCCAAGGGTTCCTTAATTTGAACCGGACTTCACAGCATCCAAACTCAATTCAGATGAAGGACTAGGAAACAGTCTATGTTTACAGAGAATTTCAGTTGCTACTATGATTCTTGCTCTCTCCTGGGCCGTCTGAAATCAGTCTAGACAGTGTGCATAGTGTCAATGTGGTCCCTTTGTCGGTTCAAATTCTTGCACAAGCCAGTGGTTCTTTGATAAGGAGTGGTCCAACGGAGGACTCAGCATTATTCACAATGAAAAGTACTTTGTGTCAAAGCATTAATACTACTCAGCTCTAGGTATTAGAATTATATGTAATTTAATTTTTCTCCCTGCTTATCTATAATTTCAGATGTGTCTATAAAACTGTGGAGTACTTTATTAATTTCTAATGCAATTAATGTCACTGAATTACCTATAGACATGGCTGGATTGATATATATTTTTGCTTTGTATATTCTCAACAACAAAAATAAATGTAAAAAACAAGCAAAGATCTGTCACCCCTCCGACCGTCCACGCCTCGACCCTTCCACCGCGAGACAGATGCCCACTCCTCCTCTCCCGTTATGCTGA
>NW_022103920.1:68045520-68073466 GCF_000313985.2 Echinops telfairi
TTTTATGAGAGAGAATACAGCTGGTGGGTAGACAGGAGACATGGCCCTGCAATTGTGGAGATTACAGAGCAGTTACCAGGTGACATGGTGCACAGGGCCATGGTGGAATCACCGGGTAAGTGTTGGACTGCTAAGCACAAGGTCAGCAGTTCAAACCCACCAGCTGCTCGTTGAAAGAAAGATGAAGTCGTCTGCTCTTACAAAGTCTTGGAAATGACTTGGTAGCAGTAAATTTGGCCTTCTGGTAAGCACGTGGAATAGTGGCTTTTTACAAATGGCTTAGCCAATTGATCAAACCAAAAAACCAAATTCACTGCTATTGAACCAATGCCAACTAACAGAGACCTTATAAGACACGCTTAGAACTACCCTTGTGAGTTTCCAAGACTGTAAATCTGTAAGGGAATAGAAGGCCCCATCTGTGACAGACAGCTCTAAATCAGATACAAGGGAATCCTTGAACATTCAGGTGGGTGTTTATGGAGAGGTGCTGTAGATATAACAGAGATGTAAGTGAATCCAGCCTGGAGTGGGGTCCCCAGTCATGTGACCTAGGATTAACACTTAATTCTTCATGGCTCACTCTCCTCATTTCTGAGATGGTGCTCTGCATGTCAATCACTAATGGTAACCCGATGTGTGACAGAGAGAACTACTTCATTATGGAAACACTTTGCCACTCAAAGCCACGGAATGGCTTTGAACTACCATTCTTTGGGTTAGCAACTAATCACAAAGCACTTGTACCTCATCTTCTCTGAGCAGAGATTAGCAATAGTGCCTTCCCTAAAACTATGATATGACTTATGGGGTGGCACACGGTTGTGGATTGGAGTGGCCTACTCTCCCTCAAATGAGGTTTTGGGAAAATCAGATTTGAGTTGTCTCCTATCACAGCTCCCCAGGTTCCCCCACCCACCCTGGTCTCCAAACATTGCTCCCTTTTATCACTCAGAAAACTTCACTACAATTGACAGCCCCCTTCCTCACTCCTCAGAGCATCTTTGCCATGCAAGTTCTGTGCCCAGCAGGCAAATACTGGCGGTTTGTGACAGTAGGATGCCCAGCAATACAGCAGAACTGAAATATATGACATGCCTCTTCTTAAAAGTGTTAGGCTTCTGCAAATACAAATAACTGCCCACTATTTGCCTGGAGCAACCATGGAAGGAGGAGGCCAGGGGTCAGAGAAGGAACTAGACTGCAAGTATAAGTGTCCTTCGGAACTATGACATCCTTCGCCAGGAGACCAGAGGTAGGTGGTGCCTAGCTATTATCATGGCACATTTTGATAAAGGACCTCATAGGTGGCTCTTGATCAAACGGAGGGAAAATGGGAAAGAGAACTTCAAATTCTTATTAGAAACCAGACTTAGTAGATACATTGAGACTGAAAGAACCCTTAAGTCTACTATTGGAAACAACTTTTGAGTCTTAAATCCAAGCTATCCTGTGAAGTTGTCTTTAAACAAAAAACTTAGCTCAATTAATCAATAATGCTTACCTTGAACATCATGTGAAACTATGAGAATATTACTGGGCGCTGTTGAAGCAATATGGGCAGACTAAGGGTTGGAATGGTGATGTAATGATGTCTTTGAGGAAGTATGGATATCTACAGAAATCACACAGGTAGAACATCTTTCAAACCAAGAATGGTAAGGCTTTGCCCCATGTACTTTGGACAGGATGTCAGGAGAGACCAGTCCCTGGCAGAGGGTGTCATGCATGGTAAAGTAGGATAGTGAAGTAGGACAAGAGCCTCAACAAGATAGATTAACGTAGTGGCTCCAATAATGGGCTCAAACATAATAACAAATTGTGTGTGACTGGGCAAATTTTCGTGGTATGCCTTGGCTGGCAGTTCAAAACCACCGGCAGCTTTCTACTCCCGAAAACAGTGACAGTCTTGGAAACCCATGGGTGGGTTGCAATAAGCCCACAGTGATTCTGTGGCCGTGAGTTTGAGTCTGTGTTCTGTGGGGTTGACATTGGGTGGCTGAGTTAGAGCTGGATCTAACAACAATAGCAGCAACCATTGTCAATAAATTATATATGAAAATATATTGAAGGGTGTATCTTTTATTGTATATATTTTCAGCAAAATATTATTTTTTTTAAAATGCCCACGCCTCACTAGAGCCAGGAGTTTCTCCTTCGCTATTTTCTCTAAAGCTGTTGACTGCCATGTTACTGGGCTTTTTTTCTGCTGACCCCTGCTTCCCAACTGCTTGGGAGTATATTTGATTTCTTTGCTATGTAAAACAAATTTACTTTAATCAATCTAGATCCAACCCCTAGCCTACCTTTGCATATCTAAAAATAAATGACTTTTATTCCACAAAATCGTCCACCCTTAAGGTGAATGTTTTTGTGTCTCCCAGAATGTGGAAGCTGCCGCAGTCACTCTCTTTTAGTAGAATTTAACAGCAGCCTCCAATTTCTGTTTAACTAGGAGACCCGGTAACCTCTCAGGTAGGTGCTTGGCTTGAAACAAAAGGCTGGCAGCTTGAAAACACTGGTCTTTCTTCAGCAGATCTAGCAGCTGCTCCATAAAAATGTACAGTTTGGGAACTCCTCTGGGACAGTTCACCCAGAGTCACTGTGTGTTTGTGTCAACTCAACAACAATCCGTCTGATTTTAGGTGAAGTCTGTTAAACTAGTTCTCGTGATTGTTGTTTTTGCAATTTGAAGCTGCATCCTATCGTTTGGCAGGCAATAATTACAACTTGAAAACCGATCAAATGACTGGATGGATGCCTGCTAACCTGTTTCTCTCTCTGCACTTGGTGGAATTCTCCAACTATAACTTATACTTGATTTAAGTGAATTAATTGAACTTACAAATGTTTCTCTATTATTATTGTTCTGTTGATTCTTATCCAATACTTAGTGGTGTCACAGAGAACTTTCATAAGTTTTATTTGATTGATATCATCCACAAGTCTACTAAGTACCAGGGCTGAAAGATAAATAAACCTAAAAACAAGGTGGAAGCTGGATTTTGAAAGAAATTGGTGGTTTAGAAAAGAAGTGAAGGATTGCTTTGTATGCTACTGCCAAGATCATTGAAGCAGCTTGAAAATAGCTGATAAATAGAGTTAAAAAAAAATGAAGCCCTCGGTTTCGTGAGACCTGCTTGTCTCGATAGGGCTGCGTGGCGGCCAGCAGGTGTCATTTGGGCTTACACCAGAGGAAGCAATCTGCCCTGGCAGCACTTGGATTTGAAAAGAGCTGCGTGATAGCACGTCCCTCTTTCAATGATCCAAGGAAAACCAACTGAACACCCAAATGCTACAGGGCCAGCCTTGCACGATTTATCTGTTTACAAAGCACAGAGTAATTATTTTCCCAGCATTAAGAATGAAGCTTTACAGAAATCAGAGATATGTAATGAAAATAAAAATACTACTCAAAATTTGAGTAAAATTTATAACTTCTGGGATTCTGGTACTAATCTAGGGGAACACTAGAAAATAATGAGTAGCTTCCCCTAGCCTTCTTATTTCAGATTACATTTGAGGCCTTTATGATTCTCATTTTCTTGTGAATAAGATTTCCAATTATAATAAACTTTTTTAAAAAAGAAAATAAAATAATATGTTGTGAATAATAAAAGTCTGTTATTAAAAACATTAAGACAACTAAAAACATCTTAAAATTGTAAATAACACCCATAATCCAAAATTTAATAAAATTACTTCTAGCTTTATGAGGTGGATCATGCCAAGTGATTTTCTTTATGGTTATTGAAGTATAAGAAATTCTTATAAAAGTGGAATAATTTTTATAAATTTATAGCATAGAAAAATGCACACATGAGCCCACATGCGTACTTATATGTGTTGACGTGTACTTTTAAAACTTACACAGTGAGATGGCACCATAAATCATACTGTCAAAGTAACTTTTAAAAAATTTAACTATATCTTAATCTCTCCATGTTAATGAATATACATGTCATTTAATGGGTGCACTGCATCACACAGCAATTTGCCATATGAATGCAGTATAGTTTCCTCTTGGTGAATATGTGGGTTGTTTCTCATTATTTCCTATGAGCAATGAGGTGAAGAAAATGTTTGTGTGAAGACTTAATGCCCTTGTCTGATTGTATCCTTAGGATATAACCCATAAGGGAGGTATATAAGTAGTCTATACATTTTTACAACTTTTGATTTATATTATAAAATTATCCTCCAGAAGTATTCTATCAGTTTAAACTCTTAACAATAGTAATCATTTGCCCACAGTGTCTACAACATTCACGGGCCATATTTACTATATTACTTTGACCAACATTGAATCATAGATTTAACAAACTTTGGGGTAAGCCTTTGATGACAGTTAGAAGAGGTTTTAGTTCTTCGGTATTACACATGGTTTTAGCAGTTAGGCACTGCAAATGTTTTTACTGGATTGGAAGCTACATTTTCAAACTTACTGCTGAACTTTAGAAATACTGCATGAATTTAAACCTCTGATTTGATTATTTTATTCTCTTCTCCTCTCCTGACTCCTGCCACCTTTAAATTCCAAGAGTTTCATGTGATCTTCCATCTGCCCCTACAGACTCTTTGATGATATTTGAGTTTATTTGTCTAACTCTAGTTTATTTTATTTCTATTGCCATAATCAGTAAACATCAGTTATCCTTCCACAAGGAAGAAAATAAAGTGAGAAAGCATGTATTTTTTAATTGAGCTAAGTCATTCTCCTAGAAAAATGTGCCCCCAAATTCATCAACATATTGTAATGCACAGCTATGTCACTATTAACATTTCCTTTATCCCTATGCCATTAACTTTAAGGTGTCAAATCTACTACTAAAAAAGCTTCCCCTAAGAGAGGGATCAGACTTCAACCCGGTGCACCAAGACGTGAAGGCAAAGGAGCAATAGGCAGGTCTGTGGGGCTGGCCCCAATCCCAACTACATGGACCCCCTCACTCATACACTCCCAGCCCCCACCATCCCTCTCAGAAGAATGCACTACAGAGGACAGCACTGAAGCTCTAGCTCAGGGAGAAGGGTGCATCTGATCAGAGCACGCAGGAGCAAATGAAGAGGGAAGGAGAGAGAGTGGAATATATCCTGGCCCACCAAGCCCCAAGGACGATATTCCTACTCAGAGCAGCCAATGCAGAGAGAGGACTACAGGGCCAGCCCTATCACGAGACAAGACATCCCACAGTGACCCATATCTCTATAAGGGACAACACTGGAGGCACAGACAGTGTGAGAATTGTGCCCGATCTGACCCCACCACATTGGGACAAAATGCTAAGGGCGTGTGTGTTAGACAGGGTTCTCTAAAGAGATAAAACCAAATTGCTGATAATTTAATATATTTATTTATACAGATAGTTAGATATATAACAAGAAATGAACTGTTAAATCATATACAGATAAATATATAATACAAGAAAAAAACTGTTAAATTACACTACAAATCGCTCAACGCAACTCACTCCTGTGAGAGAGAGTTGTGAGAGACTAGCAGTCCTTCAAGTCTAGTCTGCTGTCAGATCTTCCTCTATTTATAGAGAGAGCTAGGCTATGTCAGCACAGCAGCCAATCACAAGGCAGGTCACAAACTGCCAGCCAGGTCACCAACCGCCAGTCCCCAGCTCCAGAGATGTCTTAAAGGGACCTCAACTTACAGTGACACAGTCCACAGGCTAGGCGTCCCACAGGTAGTGTAGCCTTTAAATTGAGGCACAGAACAAGCAAGGCAGCTGCACACTGGTCCAATGATCAAAGAGCAAATGACAAGAAAGGTGAGGCTCACCAAGCCATTTATCTCTCTGCCCTTCAGTTAATCCCACTTGTGTTTATCGGCCAGGCTGGCACAATAAACTATCTCAATGTGCAACAGAGCAGCAAAGGGAGCAAAGCAATGAAGTCCCCAGAAAATACCAAAAATAGACTTTGAGGCCAGGGCATGGCACCCCAGCAGACTCAACCAGAAAACACTCCTAAAGGTAAACAGGCCTGGAACTATTTATAGGCTTTTCTTTTCTTTCTTTTTGTCATTGGTTTTTTGTTGTTGTTGTTTTGTTTTCTCTTGCTTTGTCTTATTTTTGTGCTTATTTTTGTCTCTGAATGCCTATCTAGATAAGATAGGCGGGATAAACAATCCAGGGGAGAAAACAATGTGACTGATGGTTCCAGGGTCATGGGAGACGGGGAGACGGGGAAAGGAAGTGGGTGAAAGGGAAAGGGAACAACAAATGATCTAAAATCAACCACAAGGAGGGTGTACGAGGCCTGGTAGGGCTTGATCAAGGACAATGTAACCAAGAAGAATTACTGAAACCCGAATGGAGGTCGAACATGATAGTGGGACAAGAGAGTAAAAGGAAATAGAGGAAAGAATTAGGAGGCAAAGGGCATTTCTAGAAGTTTAATACAGGCATGTGCATATATAAATATATTTACATATAAACGATAGGGAAATAGATTTATATACATATATTTATATGTTAAGTATCAAGGTCGCAGAAGGACATTGGGCCTCTACTCAAGTACCCCCTCAATGCAAGAACACTTTGTTCTAATAACCTGGCATTCCATGATGCTAACCTTCCTGACACAATTACTGAAGACAATATGGGTTCATAGCAAATGTGGTGAAGAAAGCGGATGGTGCCGGGCTATCAAAAGATATAGCATCTGGGTCTTAAAGGCTTGAAGACAAACAAGCAGCCATCTAGCCAAGAAACAACAAACTCCACATGGAAGAAGCACACCAGCCTGTGTGATCATGAGTTATCAATGGGATCAGTTATCAGGCATCAAAGACCCAGGACTCAAAATCATATCAATGTGAATGAGGGGGGGGTTTGCAGAGTGGAGACCCAAAGCCATCGGTAGACAAATGGACATCCACTTACACCAGGGGTCCTCAAACTACGGCCCATGGGCCACATGCGGCCTGCCGAGGACATTTATCCGGCCTGCTGGGTGTTTTTGCCACCGTTGCCTGTCCTGCTTAGCAGCCAACTCGTCCAGTGTGCTTAGGAATTTGTTCAAAGGATTTTTTTAAAACTATAGTCTGGCCCTCCAATGGTCTGAGGGACAGTGAACTGGTCCCATTTAGAAAGTTTGAGGACCCCTGCCTTACACAATGGTCACAAGGAAGAGATGAGCCAGCCAGGGTGCAGTATAGCACCCATGAAACATACACCTTTCCTCTAGTTCTTTAATGCTTCTTCTCGTTACCCATCCCCTGCCAACTATCATGATCCAAATTCTACCTGACAAATCTGGCTAGACCAGAGCATGTGCACTGGTACAGATAAGAACTGAAAACACAGGACAGATAAATCCCTCAGGACCAATAATGAGAGTAGCGATACCAGGAGGGTAAGGGGGAGGTGGTGGGGAGAAAGGGGGAATCAATCACAATGATCTACAGAAAAGTGAGTGAAGGGAGAAATTGGTCAGTGTAAGACATGAAAAAATAATTTATAAATTATCAAGTGTTCGTGAGGGGGGGGGAGGGGGGCAGAATGAGGAGTTGATGTCAGGGGCTTAAGTGGAGAGCAAATGTTTTGAGAATGATGATGGCAACAAATGTACAAATGTGCTTGACACAATGGATGTATGTATGTATTGTGATGAGAACGGTATGAGCCCCCAGTACAATGATTTAAAAAAGAAAGAAGGTGAAAAAACCTTCCCCTAATCATGTGCCCTTGGTTCTTAGGGCGAGGTAGAGGGGAGGTGGGTTGGGCAATGCAGCTGTGCAGTCTGTCAGTCACCTTCGTGCCTCTTCAATATTAGGTTTTAGTGAATCTTTTGCTGGATCTGTGGCTTGTTGATACTACAATTTATGTAAGGAAGAAGAAACTTCCAGAGCTAATCTAACAAAATGACTCGTGTGGAAATTACTTGGAGATTTTCTTCTCACTGCACTTGATCCTCCACCCTGACTTTTTGTACTTTGCTAATAAAAACAAAGCGTTTCCCTCTTGCTCATAGTTGAATACTTATATATATATATATATATACACATGCATATACATATGTTCTACCAGGATGCAAAATGCAACTGCAAACAGACTTCACCTTCTGAGAGAGTATTAGAGAACAATCAGAGGTAAGACGAGAAAACATTTCAGAAAGAAATTTGGAGGTATATATATATTTAGTTGTAGTAAATGTCTATATAACAAAGGCCCTGTGATGTCATTTATATATACATGTGGATATGTGCACATAATTCACTAAGTGCATTTATCAGGTTGTACAGCTATCATCACTGTTTCCAAGTTTCTTACAACCCTGAAGAGAAACTGTTCCTTTTAAGTTATGGATGTCTTTCCTCCTCTCTCCCATTGCTGGGAACTGCCAACAAGCTTTGCCCCTATACATTTGCCACACTAGCTATTTCACATAATGGCATCACACAGGGTTTGTTATTTTACTGCCGACATTTCACTGAGGGCAATTCTCTCGAGTCACCGTGCACAGTGGAGCTGGTGGCAAGATCCCAGATCCCTTTGACGGTGACGCAGTGCTCCACGCTGTGCACATATCAGACTGTGTCGTCTCTTTCCTGTTGATGGGGTTTGCATTGTTTCCAATTTATCCTGCTGTGGTTCGTGCTGCTGTAAAAACCAGTGCACAGGTATCTGCGTTCTTGCTTTCCATTCTTTGAGTGGATCTCCTGGAGTCCAGGTACTGGTTTGTACGCTCCGACTGCGGTCACCTGTGCAGACATTGCCACATTGTTTTCTCCAGCAGCTGCACCCATTTACGATTTCAACCAAGTAGAACAAAAACATCAAGATAAGTCAAAAGGTATCTCCACAAAAATAGCAGCAACTTTTATTTAACAAAAACTATCAAAAGTGAAGCTATCTTTTGGTGTGTATGACAGATATTCCACCCAGATCCACACACTTTTGAAAGCAGAATTCTCGTCTCTCTCCCCCTTCCTCTAAGAATTCTGAGCTCTGATTTACACCAGGTCAAGACAGCAGTTTGGGGCATCCTTGAGAGACTCAAATCATTTCTTCTTTGACACGTTCTTTGGGGTTTTGAAAACACACTGAAGTCTTATGAGGCAGACAGGGCTGTGGGGTAGATGGGGTGATGTTTCCCAGTTAAATCCTCCGTAGACAGGGCTGCTGCCTTCAAAGCACGCGCATGAGCCTTCATGGGGAGCCTTTTCCTCTTCCATGAAGTTTTAAATGTCTTCAAACGTCCCCCCATGCCTTGGGCTGCTAACCCAAGGTCGGCAGTTTGAAGGCACTCTCCCCCGGAGAGAGAGCTTTAGGAGTTAGTCTCAGACACTCCGGGGGCAGCCCTGCCCTGCCCTGCCCTGGACGGCGCTCTGGGTCAGCATGGCCTCGAGCGCAGGGAGTTACGAGGAAGGGGAAGGACATCAAGGCGCTCTTAGGCCATTGACTCCACGGCAGTGGGGTTGGCTTGGTTGTTCGGGTATCCGGTGAGTTGTAAGTTGGGCTGCTCACCGCCAGGTCAGCCATCTGGAAGCATCAGCTCTTCGTGGGAGACGGACGAGGCTTTCTGCTCTCCTGACGGGGTGGGCCACGGTGCGCTCGCCCAGAGGGAGCAGTGCGATGAAACCACCAGGGCGCCTGGACCAGTGTTCACTGAAGGACCGTCTGCAGATGCGCGCTGACTACAGACACCAGTAACACATTTTGCTTGGAAAAATCCTCAGGGGTTTGAGACTTGCAAACCTTGTCAAACTCTCACTTCTAGCAAATCAATTTCAGCTCATAGTGACCTCAGAGGACAGGGGATAGGTAATTCCCTCCATGGGTGTCTGAGATTGTGCGTCTTTATGGGAGAGCAATGTATATTTTTGATACGAGAAAAGATGAATTATTTCAGAGATCACATACTATTGTTTCTCTGTGCAGTTTCCTACTGTACTGAGTACTTTTACTTAATAGTCAAATTCATGAACTATAATTAAAATAAAGAGATTTAAACTAAAAAATCTCAAGCGTCAAACTGAAGTCATTTGCCCTGTGATATTATTGCTAATAGTACTAGTAATACCGTATCATTATGTTTTATCAGTTCCAATATTGGAATATTCATAGTAAGTTAAGGACTTTGGCAGGATTTAATCGTTTTCTTTCATTCATTAAGTGTTCAGTGTTATCAGTGGGGTCATTGCTTGTTCCGGCGAGTTGGCCAGAGAGTTGCTAGAAGAGAAAAATGCATCTGGCTGCTCCAGTCCCAACACACTGCTGTCAATTGTCTTAAGCATTTTAGGATCATCTCCTCGCGCAGGCCAGATTCTTTACTCTTTATCATGTTGTGTGCTCTGTCATAAATGATAACATTGAATTTCTTTTTGTTTGATGAATACAGGCCAGCTAAGCTTTGTTCAGTGTTCTAGGGGAAACATAGCTTTTCTTTTGAAGCATTTGCCTTATGATTTTTCAAAGCTTATTCCTATTACTGGTCGACTCTGCTGCATTATTATTTAAGCACGAATTGGGTTATATCTTTCCTGGTAAAATAAAGATAATAGATTCCATTTGTTAGTCTCATTACATCACCATTTTAGAAGTCCCCTTCTGAGAATTGGTGGTGAGACAGAAATTACTAAGTTATGAAATCTACTGGCAAAACCATTTAGCCCCTGCCCCCCTACCATACAGACACACACAGAGCACAGTACAACTGACAATATCATTTTTTTAAACCAACCCTCAAAAAACTCCAATAGCTATCCAGATGCTACAACTTTATGAATATGTTCAATAGACCATCTTATTCCTTGTAGATTCTTGAACATTTTGTATGCGAGTAAGCATAGGTTCTTAGTTATAGGCTACATTAATGAGAATATACATTAAAGAGTTAAGAAACTGGCATTTTTATTTTTGGATCTAGGGTTTTAGTAATTCAGGTAAACTCTATGGTAAGCCAGATAAATGTAAAACAACATTCTGAATAACATGTGATTATTCCAAATAAAGTCTGAGAGTTCTCATTTGCTGTGATTAATACTATAAAGAAAATTACTATCTCTTGTGTCTTGGTTTGCATAACAAATTGTCGAGTAACTACATGGCACATCCTTTCTTTAGAACACAATATAACTGCTACAAACAATATACTATTACTATTCATAAACTACTACCACTGATAGTAGTATACTCTAATTGGCTAATAAACAGTCTAGACTAATTGTCTCTGTATTTTATACCACTCTTCCTCATTAAGTATTTTGATAATGACTTTACTAACTTTATCCTTTTGTTGATGATAAAGAGGATATTGATAGCTATCACTTTTGGCTGCTCTAAGAGCCTCAGGGATTTGGTTTTTCTACTGTGTTGAAGATATTTCTTTGGTTCTTAAATTATTTGATTTGCAGTTAAAATATTTCACATTTGTGATGGTTAGGTTTTAGCATATGTGCTGCCGAAGTGAGCACTGATGGTTAAGGTTTTATATCAACTTGACTGGGTCAGAATTTTAAGTTATTTAACGATTAAAACCTAGTAACCCCCCACGATGTGATGTAACAAAATGTAATCACCTGATCCATAATGGGATCTCCTATATACAGCTGATCAGATGTATGAAAATTAGTGTGAGATGTAACCCCTGTGAGGGTAAAGTTACTTACTCCTTAGGCAAACGGGACGGGACCACCCCGCCCACGGTTCATGTCCCGTGGGAGATAGCTGGGGGCTCAGCCATGGGAACTGCTGACGCAATGGCTGCCCTGTCTCTCTGCCTGAGAGAAAAGAACACGAGCTTCCTGTTCCCTGATTACAGCTGTAGAAGGCAGCAGTCTGTAGACTCAGTTCATGTTCCCAACCTTATCCTCTGCTCCTGTCTGTGAATAACGTGGCTGATATGTTAATGCTTCTTTGTAAACATTCAATTGTAAACTGTCTCTTAGTGTAAACCTGTCATGTGTTGCAGCTATGTGCAGGGAATTTATCTAAGCCTGCCTGCAATAAAGTTTGAGGCCCTGGGGTGTCTATGCTGCAGGGTCCACCGTGCCCCAACTGCATGTATTTTTTCTTCTATCTGTGAGCTTCCTCACTGCATATCGTACCCTCTCAAGCCTGTTGGATTTACAAGATAAGAGCTGGTTTTTATAGGAACTTACACAACCCTATCACTCACATTACAACCCTGATGCAATCAATTGAAAGGAAGTTTTCTCATAGGGGTGTGGCTAACTTCCAATATAAATAGATACTGTATAAAGGCTTTTTTTCATTTTTGCTGGATTGGAATCCTGCGTATGACTTGTCTTCTGACCTCTCGTTCTTAGATTTGAGCCAATAGATGGCTTGTCATGTTCTCTGACTCTCCTGGACCTTTTCAGTGCTTGCCATCTCATCTGCCGACCTTGGATTTATTTGCTCCGACAGCTACAAGCTACACATCTTCCTGTAGATGTGTGTTCAGCATCCCCTAAAGCTTCGCATAGAAGGAGAAGTCTCCAGCTTAATATCTGACCGGCAGACTTAGAACTGGACAGGACACAGAATTGCCTACTTCTACAACCGCGTGATTTTTACGATATTTTCTCTTTATATCCAGACATATGTAAGCTTCATTGGTTTCACCCCCCTCGAGAACCCAACCTGACACTGTGTAGGTCAATGCTGCCAGAAGACAAGCGTAATACTTTTTAATATTTTCTTTTACACGGTAAATCCCTCTTGAACAAAACTATTCTCATCACTACAGTGCATCTGCTAATGTACCATCAATAGTCCCCAATAGTACTACCAGAGCCATGCCTACAGCCTCTTAACTGGGGTTTCACCCATGGTTCCACACTACTTGATTCAATCTTCTACTCAAATGTCTCCTCCTCAGAGAATAATTCCTTGGGCTCTCAATGCAAAACAATACCCCTTCACTTTCTTTTCTACTAATTTTTCTTACTTTCATTAGAAACACATATGTGCTGTTATGTGAACAATGTGCACATGGTCTACCTCCTAGCAACCACATCCCCGTGGTTCATAGACGCTGCCATCTTTCAACCTTGCTATGTCTTCATCATCTAGAAAACGTGTCAAGTAGACAGTAAACATTTCCATTAAAAAAATCAATGTGCATATGACAAACACTTGTTTTTTAAATGATCATTTCTAAATACACAGCTCTAGTTACAGACAATAAAAAATTGTGGTTAGACAGTTTACTTAACAGTGACATCAAACGACAGAAATTTTGACTATATGAATCAAAATTTTCATTTGAGTAAAGCTTTTCAATAACTAGAAAAGAGTGTGTGTAGGCCTTGTTCAGAGAAAAGGGCATATGTATGTTTGCAGTTCTATGTTAATTTTATAGCTCTATATTAATTGATGTGAAGTATATGTTTTGCTCCCCAATTCATAGGGAGTTTTGCTGATACTTTTGTACCTTCAATTTATGCTGTTCACCAAAGCATATCACAGCCCTGATGCAATCAATTGAACAGAAATTTCCTCAGTGGGATGTGGCTGGTGTCTAATATAAGTAGAAACTATAGAAAAGCTTGCTTGATGTTTGATAAATCTGAACCCTGCATGTGGCTTGTCCTCTGACTTCTGATTTTTTTAACTTGAGCCAACAGATGGCCATGAACAAACAGAAGCACCATATTTATTTTTATCTATAGAATTTCAATATTTTTATGATTTGAGATATTTACTAAAATAATTTTGTACAACTATAACTAAGTAAATATCTATCAGTGATCAAAATTAATTCTCTATGAAATTGTATGGCTCTTTATCATAAGACTTATCAATCTCTTCATGTTTAATATAAACTTTCCCATTCCTGTGCCTTGAATAGCTTTATAAAATTTACCACGACAATTAGAAGTAATTATGATGACAATTGTCCATTAAGCATCCTTTTCTGAGAATTCAAAAACAGTACTGTGGTAAAAGATCCTCTTTAGTCTTGTTACTTATAATTTTACCTATGAGGTTAAAAACTACCTCATAATGTTTACCCTGTATATTCCTGTTACAATTCCTGGGGGTTCTTTACTTCCAGCTGCCCTGCACATTTCTGGTCACCTTGTTTCTTTTAAAGGACATACAGCCAAATAAAATGCTTCTGCAACTTGAATATGTTTAGCTGAGTAAGAAAAGTACTCAAGACAATATAAATGTAAGCACTTTACCATTAGAAATTTCACCCCAAATATTTCTCACCCAATAAAAGCTAGTGAAGAGATACTGTGAGAAAGAGACAACAGATAACTCTTAATTCTCTCTTATTTCCATGACTGATTTTACTGCCTATTTAATCATATCATGTTTTTCTGACTCTTTGACGTGTTATGCTCTGGGATAAAAGTTTCATAAGTCAACACTACTTTTGTATGTGTGTTTTCTTGCCAAATGAAAACGTTACAGTGAGATACAATGCAACTATTATCTCAAAGCCAGTACTATTGGCTCTCTTTCCTTTTTCTGACCTTTGAATCATGATGGTCCACATACATCCAAAGCAATGTAAATTAAGTTGGAGGATAAGTGTGGGCGCCACATCTGATATCCTCCAATTGATCACCACAAAGCAGGGGCAGGCATGCCTCCGCCCCCACTCTTCTTAACCAATTCTAATACCAACTATTCTTCTACGACACTTTACTTCTGACTGGGTGTAGTAATTCATTGCAGTGGCCACACAGAACTCAGAAAATGCTCACATTTATGGGGTTTATTAGGGCAGTAAAGAAGTTACAATTCATGTGGGGTACGCTCAGGATACAGTTGTCTAGTCAGGGCAGCCTCCTTTCTGTTATGCCCACAGGAAGGTCTCTCTACCCACAGCCTTTTGGCCTGGCCTCTATCCTGCTTGGACAATGTTGCAAAGCTCTCAATAAATGCCCAATAGACATGCCACTCTGTCCTAAGTGCTTCGGTTTAAAAACATTCTGCCCTAGCTCTTTGGGTTAGCAAGCCCAGTTCTCCCAATTAAGTGCCCAGAGACCCCCAACTCCTCCAGCCAGTCTCCTGACCCGAAGCAGTCAGCTTGTTTTGTTCTGGGGGCTAGGGAGTCCCCTGTTCTATCTCATGCAGTGGATCTTTGCTTTGCCATTCCTCCTCTGGTATCAGAACTGTTTTCTGGATCAAGGAGGTTCGATACAGAGTTCTATCCAAAGGACTCATTCATCTCCTGATTCTTCTCCCTTACTGGTAGTGAAATTCCCCTCTGCTGCTTCTGAGATGGCTGATATAATGCCTAGCAGATGGCTACCCATTAACAATTAACAATTAACCCCTTTAACAGTTATAGTGTAATCATATAATCCAGTCAATATCTTCCCCCACCTTCCCAGATCCATTAGGAAAATGAAGGTTATGTGCTGGGAATAACCCTAGGTTTTCAAGGTTGTAGATCTGTATAGAAGCAGACAGTCTTATCTACTACCCCCTGGGTAGTGACTGATAGGTTTGACGCTCCAACCTTGTTGTTAGCAGTTCAATGCTTACCCAACGGCGCCACTAGTGGAGAACGGTGGGGTTAACAGTGATGGGAAAACTCATTTACCAAGAGGAACACTACACAGTTACTATAATTGCTATTAATAAATTGCACACCTATAAAAAGTTGGATTAACAAAAGTTGTGTGATAGATTTACAATGAGAGAGAGAAACTGCCAAGGCTGCTTATACAGTATATATGGCCAGATACTTCATGGAATGGGCTCCTTGATTTAGCGGTTTAAGGTCAAGGTTTTATGGGAGCGCTTAGTCACGTGGCTTCACAGCACCTTTAGTGCACAGGAATTGGCCTCTCTCTGCCTGGAGCAACAGAGGACTGAGAGCCAGGAAGAGAAGGATGGACAGCTTGATGGTGCCACACCACCATTAGTGAACAATTTGATCAAAGACTTTATAGAAGAATCCTAATGAAAACAGGCAGAGTGAAGAACAGAATTAAAAATTCTCATGGATTCTAGCCTTTCTGGAGGGTGGATGAACCTATTAAAGTATTGCCCTGAGACAATCTTTAAACCTTAAACCAAAACCATCCCTGAAATCATTTTAAAACCCTACAAGAGTCTAGCTTATCTATTAAAAGCCCTCTTGAGCCAGATGCTCCAGAACGACCCATATGAGACAAGATTGACAGCTGCAACTCAGAAGATCAGGTGTGTATCTCAGGAGGCATTGAGTTCTTTATGTTAATGAGACAGGATTGCACAACTTGAAGAATGTAACCAGTGTCACTTAACTGTACAAAATGAAATTGTACAATTTAGTACAAGAAATGGTTGACTTGGTACATTCTCAACCACAGCAAAATAACTGAAAATTAGTGTGTGGGGGTGGGGGTGGGGGCTGGGGGCTAGGGAGACTGATTATGCACCCAGTAAACAAGAGGGCTGATAGTTGAATCATAGTCTGTCTAACTTCAGAGTGTGAGCTCTTAGCAATCACATACGCCAACTTAATATTTACATGATATTAAGAAAGAAGTAAAAATAAACCCACTGGCATCAAGTCGATGCTGACTCATAGTGAGCCTGTACAACTTCCCCTGTGAGTTTCTGAGACTATAACTCTTTATGGGAGTAGAAAGCCTCTTCTTTCTCCCACAGAACAGCTGTTGGATTTGAACTGCTGACTTTCTGGTTAGCAGCCCAACACATAACCACTACACCAAAAGAAGAGGAGTCTGTAATTTGAAACCTAAGGGACCAAATTTGATTTTTTTAATTTGTTAATATATTTGCTTTGTTATTCTTCTTTTATGTTAAAATCTAAGATTATAGATAATTGTATAAAGGACACACACAGATTGTACCTGTAAATAGAAAATCATATTTTAACATCAGAGATCTTGGCAAATATTGTAATGGAAAACAATCAGGTAGGATTCATGGAAATTAAAACAAGGGGAATCGCTAAGCTCATCGAATGGGAGCTCCCTATTCCTGACATCTGGGTTGATGCTACAACTGAAATATGTGATCTGGTGTGTTGTACCAAGCTCTCCTGTTTATTGTGAAGCAGTTAGAAGAGCAAATTATCTTGTGTACATTTCCAAAATCTCAATGACCTTTCTCGGAGCTGCAAAATTGCCCTCTGGAAACAAGATGCCAGGTACTTTCTCCAGTAGGGTATACAACAATGTAAAAATAGCTTCCAAAGTTCTTTTAACTGTTTTCTTTATAGTTTTTTAATTATAAGATTCATTGCAAAAACTAAGCAATTTCTGGAATTGTAAATTTTGACATTGTTAACTACAAAAATAACATATATATCTCTTAAATTACAAATGAAAGCTAGATATTGCACTTACTATCTTGCTTAAAAAACAAAACACATGGAAAAATCTCTTCTTCATCAGTAAAATGTTTCCATATTTATTTATTTTCTCTTTGAGTTCAGTATTTCCAAAGTTTCATCCTAATATAATACACTTGAGAGCCTTTTAAAGACACCCTATCATTCCTCTTTATGAAAATATATATTTAAATATAAAACTAAAACTAAAGCAAAACAAAAACCCCACAACAGATAAATCTATATATGTAAACAATACTTAGTTAAAAAATTGTGCTTTAAATTTCTTACTGTATAGTTATGATTTTTAAACCCACCAGCAGCTCCAAAGGAGACAGATGGGCGGATCTGCTCCTGGAAAGATCTCCAGTCTGAGAACCCTCTGTTGAATCGTTATGAGTCCGAATCAACTTGATAACTTGATGGTGGTATTTTGTTCTTCTTAATGAATTTTATTATATTATGTGGTAATTTGACATAAATATGAAGTTGCTTGTATAAATAATTCCAGTGCTTCTCTTATGGAACCAAATCAGGATTTATCACCTTGTGAAGTCAATTTCCTGTTGCATATTTTTAAGGTTTTCAGTGTGGATTGTCTCTGAATATTCTAGTACTTGTGTGGTTGCTTCCTACAGGCTGCTGTGCTTCCTCCATGTGGACTCAGTTGACAACTCACTTAGATGGCCATTTGTTTTAAGACAAGGTTTTAAGACCCAAGATGCTATTCTTTCTGCTAGGCAGCCACCATCTGGTGTTTGTACACTTTGCTATTGTACTCATATCTTCAGTGATATTTTCATGAGGGTGAGCATTGAGCAAGTCTGTGCTATAAGAACGGATTTTTCTTAATTAGGGCTAGAACTAAGTGCAAACCAAAATATCCATTTATCGTATACCGTATAAGTCAATCCAAATATCAGCAGAGCTACCTAATTTTACCACAAAAACGGCATAAAAATGTGCTGAAAAACTTGGCTTATCCACGAGTATATATGGTCTATAACTATGGCTTAGATGTGTCTCTGGCTCACTTTACAGACATCATTGTCTTATGACAGAGATGAAGTGATGGTTCAGAAATACGATTCCTGTCTTCCACGCTGAAGACATGGGCACATCCTCGCTTAGTTTACTGGAGTTGTAACAGAAGTACCACAGTGGATGGCTTTAACACACATAATTCTCCAGAGTTTAGGAGGCTGAAAGTTCGAATTTAGAATGCTCCAGCTAGGGGAAGGCTTTCTGTTTCTATTGGCTCTGAAAAAAGATCCTTGTCTCCTTTCCACATGTGTGAGCCCCGCAAACCTTGGGGACTTTTGTGTAACTTGGCATCAATTTCCCCTGTGCTTAGGAGATTTTCAGGAGGGAGACCTCAAGTCCAAAAGCGCTGGCCCACTGCTGTCTCTTCTGGATGACACCGAGTCCTTCTGCTCTGCTCTCTTCTCACTTCTGCTATCTCTTAAAGAAGAACAACAAAGTAGGAGGCCTCACACATCCCAACCTCAAAACCTATAGACAGCCATGGTCGTCAAAACAACCTGGTACTTGTCCAACAGACACAGACCAATGGGATAGAGTGGAGATCCCAGAAGTACATTCATCCACCCGTGACCACTGACTTTGACAAAGGGCTGAAACTCATTAAATGGAAAAGAGATACTCTCTTTTACAGATAGTGCCAGTAAATAGGTTGATAACATCAAATCACATCATGGGGATGATCGCACCCTTACATAACTGCCTCTACTCCTGCCTCATTAAGATCACAGACGTTAAGGTTTACAACAAACTTTTAGAATCATCCAGAGACCACCCAATATGTGGTAATTTGATACATCAACTCTAGGAAATTAATGCTTGGTATAAGAGAGGTTAGGGACAATGTGGAAAAAATAAACTATACTGAATTCCAAGTTTTAGGCCTTGCCAAAGTTGTAGAACATGGTTTACAGTCTATTAAGTTGTTCACTTCTTACTATAGTCACAGATTCTAAGGTAATGGGCTACTGACATCAGGAAAACAATGCAACACTCTTTCCCCTTGGACTCCCTTCGGATGTCAGTATAGTCACTCATAACAGCTGAAAAATATTTTTAAAATTTAGATGATTGCACTGACCAAGGAATTTCCTATTTAATTCTTTTTTTTCTCTATCTAATTCTTGCATGAAACTATAATTAGCAAAATGACTCCTACTGATTTATAATGTACTTATTTTTTTAAAGCCTATTTGTCAGGCATAAAACTTTGATATGTATATTACAGCATTACAAAATGATTTCAAAAGCCAGATCTGTCTGTCAGAGTTTCTAATGATAGGTTCTGAGAGATGACAGGCCTGACTCAGCATGCGGTCATCTAGAATTGTCTTGTGGGAAAGAAAGAAGGAAAGGAGAATAGAAAAATACCGCTATTTAGTTTATAATCACTGCCTCTTTGGAATTTGAAATTTCTGTCAATATGAGTTTTGATCTTTCAAATTTGGACTTAACTCTAACTGCTATTTCCCCTCCCCCCCCCAGCCCCCTCTCACCTGTGGAATGGTGGAGAGACCCATTCCAGAAAAACGAAAGGGTATTTCCTGTGCTTCCAGTATGAATAGCACCACACCTGTCTCTTTCTACTAAAATGCCAGAAGCTGGAGGCCGCTCTAATGCGGGCTACTTTAAAACGTTTTTAGCAGATGACTGTTGTGCATTCACAGAGCTCAGTGCTCTGCTGCTTGGTCCTCCACTTGACTGTTAAGCTTCATGGAAGCTCCTGCACAGGTCATTGTTCAAGACTACTGCTTGTTTGAAGGACCACAGACAAATGACTGTGAATTCTGGCCCTCCCCGGTGCAGGGCAGCCTTGAGGAAGCCCTGTGGTGGCACCTTCTGCCTGTGGTTTACCAAATGCACTGCCCTGGTGGCAGCAGCGTCCTTCTTTCACAGTCAGTTGGCATGGAGAAGAAGTCACTTTCTGTAAGGGAAAGGATCATAATGGTATAGGCAATTCACAAATTGACCACTGTCCATTTGCAACAAAGATTCAGAAACCAGACTTGGAGCTGAATGCTTACTGATTCTTTCGATGTTTGGATCTTTCTCTCCCGCTCAGAGGTCAGGTTTTGTGTTAACATCAGCCCCATGCCAATTCCTCCAGAAGTCACCCTCCTTTGCTTATCGTCTGTCCTAAACATCTCCCATAACCTCTTCCCTTTCCCATTTTTTTGTTCTGAGAATTTTAAATTCTCTTCCTCCTGAAGGCTACTCAGTGTTTTTAAATACAAAATGCATTAAAATATGATTCAATGATATTTTTGTGGCGCAGGCAATATAAAAAACGTGTATTTAAACATAAACACACACACACACACACACATATGTTGTGACGCTGGAGGGTTCGTCCCTGGTATTTCCAATGCCAGCAGGGTCATCCAAAGGGAACACGTTACAGCAGTTTCCAGACAAAGAACAGACAATGAAAAGGACCGGGCTCCCCACATGAAAGGAAGAGGCCACTGAAAACCTTATGCACAGCTTCAAAAGACTCAGTTACTTAAAGCCTAATGACCGGAAGTAGAACGCTGTCAGAGATAGTGCCAGAGGACAGACCCTTCAGGCCCAAGGGCGCTTGACTTGTGGCGGAGGAGGAGCTGATTTCTCAGCGTGCTGTTGAGCATGGTCACGTGAGTCAGGTACAGCCTATGGGAGTGGAGACTTCAGAATCATCATTTGCTGCTGGGGCACGACTCACGGTAAGGAGACACAGTTGCAAAACTCTGCTAATGCCTGGAACCTGGAATGTGCGGAGTAGGAATCTAGGAAAATCAAAACACATGGACTTCCAAGATGGCTGACACACAATTTAAATCGACTACATCTGTGGGAAGACACAATGGAAAAGCCCAATATAAGCAGCTAAAAACAGGCTGGAGACTGACTGTGAAACAGACCATCAATTGATCATATGTAAGTTCAAGATACAGATGAAGAAAAGAAAACAAATCCACAAGATCCAAATTACAACCTGAGTCCATCCTGTCTGAAGTTAATGAGCATCTCAAGAACAGATTTTGCGCACTGAACACCAATGACAGAAAACCCGAGGAGCTCAAGTGGAAGGACATCAAGCGTATCATTCATGAAAAAAGCGAACGGTCATTACAAAGACAGGAAAGAAAGAAAACTCAAAGTGGATGTTAGATTTGTGTTGCAGTATTGAAAGATTCTATAGGCAAAGTGTTGAATGATGCAGGAAGAATCAAGAGGAGATGGAAAGAACACAGTCATTGTACCGAAAAGAATTCATTGACAGCCTACCATTTCAGGAAGTAGCATGTGAGCAAAAAGCAATGGTGCTGAAGGAAGAAGTTCAAGCAGCACTAAAAGCGTTAGCCCCGAACCAGGACCTGATGGGCTATAAGCTGAAAGGTTTCAGCAAGCTGATGAAGCACGGGGAGCACTCACTCATCTATGCCAGGAAATCTGGAAGTCAGCTGCTTGGCCCACTGACTGGACGAGATCCATATTTGTGTCCATTCCAATGAAAGGTGACCCAACAGAATGCTCAGTATTATTGATAGTTCATCAAATTTATTTTGCTGAAGATCATCCAAAGAAGATTGCAGCAGTATATTGACAGGGAAGTTCAAGCCAGATCCAGAATAGAACATGGGATAAGAGCTATCATTGCTGATGTCAAGCAGATCGTGTCTCAAAGCAAAGAATACCAGAGAGAGGTTTGCTTGTGTTTCATTGACTATGCAGACACAAAACTGTGTGGACCATAAAGAACTGGATAGCCCTGGGGAGAATGGTAACACTCATTGTGCTCACGAGGAACTTGTACGTGGAACACGAGGCAGTTGTGTGGACAAGATGAGGGCATACTGTATGGCTTAACATTGAGAAAGGTGTGGGTCAGGGTTGTATTCTCTTGCCATGTTATTCAATCTGTATGTTAAAAACTAATCAATGAAGATGACTTATATGAAGAAGAATGTGGCACTAGGACTGGAGGAAGGCTTCTCAACAACCTGTGATATGCAGATGACACAATCTTGGTTGTGAAAGTGAGGAGAACCTGAAACACTTGCTGATGCAGCTCAAGGATGGTAGCCTTCACTATGGATTAAAACGCAATGCAAACAAGACCAAAATCCTCACCACTGGGCCCCTAGGTCACATCGTGATAAATGGAGAAAAGACTGAAGTTGTTAAGAGTTTGCATTGTATGGGGCCACAATCAATGCTCATGGAATCAGCAGTCAAGAGACTAAATGATGTATTGTGTTAGGTAAATCTGTCGCATACGATCTGTTAGCATATTGAAAAGCAGGGATCTTACTTTGAGGACAAAGATGGCCTGACTCAAGTCATGGTATTTTCTATGGTCTCGTAAGCTTGTGAAAGTTGGACATTGAATCAGGAAGACTGAAGAAGAATTGATGCATTCGAATTATGGTGCTGGAGCAGAATACTGAATGTAAAATGAGCTGCTAAAAGGACAAACCGATCTGTCTAGGAAGAAGTACAGCTAGAGAGCTCCTTAGAGGCACAAGTAAGAAGACTGTCTTCCCTACTTGGACATGTCGTCAGGAGAGACCAGTCCCTGGAGAAGGACGTTATGCTGGCGAAGTGGAGGGGCAGCGACGAAGAGGAACGTCCTTGAGCTGGACTGACACTGTTGCTGTAACGATGTGTCAGGCACCAGTACCATCGCAAGGATGGCACAGGGCCATGCGGTGTGTGGTTCTGTCGTGCAGCGGGCTGCTATGGGTCAAAACTTACCCAATGGCACCCAAGGACACCAACAGGAGGGCATAAATTACAAGGCATACATTTCAAGAACTCTTGAAAGTCATTTATCTAGCAGAGAGGAAACTGACTTATTTCCTTCTTATGTTTTTTCTTTATTCTCAATTTTAACCAAAAGCAAATATATTACTCTTAAATTTCATATATATTTAAAATTCTGTTTCTTCTCTACCTTTATAGAGAAAGGGAGAATATTGACTGAAATATTAATTGTCAACTATTGAAAAACTGAGTAGTCCCAAAGACATCAATTACTCTCTATAAGAGCAAGTCAAAAAGTTTTGCTACAAAAGATCATAGACACTTCTTAACAACAAAATATCAAAAGGTGAAAGTATTGTCTCTTGACATATCCTCCACCTAGGTCTACAAACTTCTGATGTCAGTCAGTGTTTCCATATCTTAACCCTTCTCTGGAGAATTTGATTTACACCACATCAAATGGGCACTTTGGGCCTCCCATGAGGGACGCAATCATGTTCTTTCGAAATATTCTTTGGGCTTTAAGAATAAAAAGAAACCTGAAGGAGCAAGATCAGGTAAATAGAGTGTGTTAGGCAGGGTTCTCTAGAGAAATGGAACCAGGACACTTAGGATTTTATATATATAGAAAGGAATATAACAGCTAATTAGTCCAAACAGCAGTACAGGCGGTTCAATTAACTTCTGTGGAACAGTAAATGTACTGGAAGTACTTTAACTCACGTGGGTTGCTGGGTCCAAGGTAAGGAAGCAGACAGCAGGGTCCTCCCTCAGACAAGGCAAGCAGCAAGCAGCAAGCAGCAAGCAGCAAACCGGAAGCAGCAGGGCAGGTCACCAACAGTCCGTAGCTTGGAAGCTCAGCAAAGCAGCCCCGGATGGGATGTCGAATGCAAACAATGCAAGGTGACAGGATGCACCATCCTCAAGCTCAAGCGATGCAGCACCAGCAACGTGGTGAAGCAGGACTCAAAGGCGCCTCAAGCTCTAGCAACAGGATCCCCGGGGTGGCCTGGCCCACAGATTGAGGCCGAGAACTGGCTGACCTTGCAGCCTGCTTCAGCCTGCTCCGATCACCGATCACCAGACAGCAATGGAGAGGGGGCTGGGCCTTGCACAGCCATTTATCTCCTTGCCCTCTAATCAAACTGTGACCTGATTAATCCCACATGTTCCTATTGGCCAGGTGGTCACAATAAACCTAACACAGAGTAAAGTTACTTACTGATATTTTCATAGGACAGCTCTTGTTATCCTCAGAGAATGAGCAGGTGCATTGTTGAGGTGGTAAAAAAATTCCTTGTGAAACTTTGCAGGCATTTTTTTTCCCCAAAAAGAAAGTTTCCAATTTTAAAAAATTTCCTTGTAAAAAAAACCCATGATCATCCTATATTTCTTTTTGACAATATCTATCAAAATTACCCCCATTAGAATCCCAAACAAGAGTTGCCCACCAGTCTGAGCTGGCCTCTCCCACTGGCCCTGCAGGTTCCCTGGGAAGCCACTGTTTTGATTGGACTGGTTTTTTGGTCGTTGTTCTGTTGTTGTTTCAAGCACTCTAAGGAGATTAAGATGTGTATTCCTGAGAGAACTTGTCTGTGGCCGTTCACGGAATACAGAGTTTAAACATGTGTAAGCACATTGAGACAAACTTGTGCATGTTGTACGGGAAGCCTCACAGCGATACTGCTTGACTGACCCTCTTATTCCGTACTTCATCTGAAGACAGTTGTCTGGCTTATATAAAAAAGGAGTGTAGAAAAAGATGCCCTGGGGTGGGTCCCTTCTCCTGTGTGTCTTGATGGGAGGTGATAAACAAGACCATGTTTTAGCCACAGGGAAAGGAAGAGAGAACTAGTAAGAGGAACAAAAAGCTGGGAGACGAGAAAACTAGGCTAAATCACAGTGGTTTGCCAAAAACAGGTTGCAAGCAAGCCCCCCACCAAGTACAGTGTCAGTGACTATAAGGGAATCTTTAGAGTAGAACATAAGCATCCTGCCCACAACAGAGATAGAGGCTTTGTCAATTGTAGTCAACACTGAGCATCTGCCACAAAGTTATTTACAATTAATTCTGCTTTTAAATCAGCAGCTGTTTCAGGACCTTTCGTTGGTAGGTGGGTGTGGGAGAAAAACACATTCAGAATATAATAGATTTGAACCTGTCAGTTTTAGGGTGATCACAGTATCAAGGTCACCCTCCTTGGAGGGGGACTCACGTCTTCAATGGTCATAGTTATTTGTTTTTGACATCTTTAATATTTCCTTGCCAAAGCTGGAAGCAAAGCTCTTTCTGCTCAGGATTTATGCCATCATACTTGTTTTATCCCTCTTTTCTCTTGCAACTTGTATTCCTTATAGGAAATCTACTTTGACTTATAAAGAGTGTTCCGTAACCAACCTTCCAACTCCCAGGGCAGTAGATGCTGTCTTACTTTGCCCTATACCAACATTTGCTTTAGACAGAGTAGAAATGGAAGACGCACGGCCATTGAGCCAATTTTCCTTCACAGCAACCCTACAGACGGAGGAGAGTTGCTTCTTAGGCCAGTTGAGGCTGTCCCTCTTTATGGGCGTAGACAGGGTACAGTGATCATGCACATCTTTCCTGACTTTACAGCACACCGTCTCTTGATCTGTAGGAAAGTTCTGCATAAGCACAATTAAGCTTTCTGGAATCCTCATTCTTCACGATTGTAAGGGTGATTTTTATAAAGCTTTTGCATAATTAATAAAGCAAAAGTAAACATCGTTCTGGTGTTTTCTGCTTTCTGCCAAGATCTATCTGACAGCAACAACAAGACTCTAGTTTCATGTCCTCTTCTGACTTCAGCTTGAATTCCCAGCAGCCCCTCATTGATGTACCACTACAACCGGTTTTGAATTATAGTCACCAAAATTTTACTTTTCAGTGGTATTAGAGATACTATTTGATAATTTCCAATTTCTGTTGTATCATGTTCTGTGGAATGGGCACAAATATGGAGTTTTTTTCTAGGTAAATGATCCAAAAATTCTTGTCATAGATGAGTAGGTGCTTCCAGCATTGAATCTATGTTGCATCTACATCTCAATAGTATTTCCTGGAGCATTATTTTTGTTAAAGCCTTCATTATAACTTGGATTTCTTCCTTCAATACCATCAGATCTGGATCATATTCTACCTTAGAAATTATTGAATATTGATCAATTTTCCTTAGTACAATAGCTCTGTGTAGTCCTTTCATCTTCTTTTGACGCTTCTTGTGTCATTCAATGTTTTACACATAGAATCCTTCAATATTTCAACTCAGGATTTGAACTTTTTCTTCAGTTCTCTCAATTTGAGACATTTGAGTGTGTTCTTCCCTTCTGTTTTCCAACTCTGGGTCTTGGCACATTTCATTAGAATACATTGCTTTCTTTCAGCACAATTTGAAATTTTCTGTTCAGCACTTTTGCTTTATAATTTCTTCTTTTTGCATTAGCTATTCTACATTCAAGAGCAAATTTCAGAATCTCTGTTGACATCTATTTTTGTCCTCCCCCCCCTTGTCATTTTAGTGATATTTTGATAAGCAATAGTCCCAGGAATGACCCTAACCTCTGGTTTTCATGCCTTTTTATAGTCCCATTAACTTGACTGTTAGCTGGATTGAGACTGTGAGATGACAAATGTTTCTTTCAGTCAATAAGTTTGAGTAATTTATTACACAGCAATAAGTAACTAATGCAACTCTCAATACAACAATTTAATGAGATAAGTATTATCATTATTACTTTTAGCAATCTAATGAGATAGATATTGTCATTATTACTATGATTTACAGATGAATACTCAGAGAGGTTAAATATCTTGTCCAAAATAATACAATCCAGTGGGAAATAATGATTAAAACCTTGAGCTGCCTGGTTCCAAAATCAGTTCCTATAGCTGTTCAACTCTTCCGACTCAATTGATGCCATCAATTGTAAATAGCAAACATGAAATAACAAATTAAGCATTTTTAGGGCAAATCTTTGCAAAATACAATAATACTTCTTTTCCCTATTGGCACAATGGATTTTCATAAAAAGCCTTTTCTTTAACAAAGAAGGTGGGATGGGAGTAGGAAATGCTGGGAGCAAGTGGGCTGAGATCATACATTCAGGGGATTGAAATGGATGAGTTGAAACAAAATATGTGTAAATTGTTGAATGTAAAACTGATGATCTGCTCTGTAAACTGTCACCTAAATCATCTAATAAAAGAAAAATCTGGTGATTGTTGTTCTATACTGTGATTCCAGTTGTAGCTAGGAAGAGACCACACACCCCTTATAGAGTTTCATGGCATTATTCCAACTTGCAGACTCTCTAGCCCCATCTGTCATATCCCAGTTCTATGGTTCTGATGCTGCATTCCCAGTAGCTGGCAGTTCTCATAGAAACTCCCCCTATGCCACTGACCTATGGAAAAACCAGCCCAATGTGTATGAGATTAACTCCATTCAGAACAAGCGACTGCCAGCGAGGCCATTCTGACTCACAGCGACCTTCTATAGGGTGTCCTAGGCTTTATGGGAGTACACAGCCTTGTCTTTCACTGGCTGAGCTGCTGATGGGTTTGAGCCACCAACCTTGTGGTTAGTAGTTCAATACTTACCCAAAAGTGCCACCAGGGCTCCTGTAGAAAGCATTTTCTCCCTTTTCTTAAATTATATGTAAAACCAAATGCATCATTCTGATGATTCAAGATTAAGATATTTCCTAACTGATTACAGGGATCTACATATAACCTCCTCCCTGGGGGATGGACAACAGAAAAGTGGGTGAAGGGAGACATTGGACAGTGTAAGATATGACCAAATAATAATAATTTATAAATTATCAAGTGTTCATGAGGGAAGGGGCAGTGGGGAGAGAGGGGAAAATG
>NW_022103920.1:68073967-68075079 GCF_000313985.2 Echinops telfairi
TGCATTTCACTTATTAGATTACTGGGTTTTTCGTTGTTGTTGTTGTTGTCTTTTCTTTTTAATTCAAATCCTAAGTAATTATCAATCTTGTTTTCATCTGCCAATAAAAATTTAGTTTCTCTTTCACTTTTCTTATTGGCATGTGAAATACAGCAGTTTAGCAAAATGAAATATCTTCTATCATGAAATATTATACTTCTCTAAATCAAGATTTATTATAGCTGTTTGAAGCTTGCACCTGGGGGAATTTTCTGTCACACAAGTCAAAGAACTTCTATTTGTTCTGCCTAGTTTAGCTTTTCTCTCTACTTTGCTGGATACAGTAAAAAGATTGTGACAAAAGGAGACATTAATACCCACAAATCCAGCTCCCCAGAAGTGAACACTGGTATCTTTTATGATTCCTCTGGCCAGGAGCTCTTTTAGGAAGGGGTATAATGATGAATAACACTAACAGCTATCATCATGGTAATAGTAGTCCATTTGGCTAGGAATTTTAATATATTTTAATTTTTCCAAATAAATAAAATTAGAATAAATTTCACAGTGTCTATTGGAGTTTTGGAATGGGGATGGGTTAGGAAGAAAAAAATGTTATATGCTTACAGACTAACCATTATAAAACTCTTAAAACCTCCCAACCCCTATTATTTAGACACTTGATGTTATGTTCATTAGAATAATGACCTTAAGAGATAATTTTTGATAATAAACAGAAGAAAGAGAAGTAGATTATATACTGTTACAAAATCCTTCTTCTGAGTATGGTATTCAAATAGACACCAATCTTCCCCAGGGCATCATTAAACAGGGCTCCTTAACATGTCCCTGTCAAAAAAAGTTCTTCATGAAAACAGACCATCACATTTTTCCTGAGCAGAGCAGCCCTGCTGACCTTTTGGTTCGCAGCCGAGCACTTAAGCCACTGGGCCAACAAGGCTCCTTCTCACTAGTCACTGCACACCCCTTACAGTAGAATCACATATGTGAAATAATTGAAAGAGAAGGCCAGTAATCCTCACTGAGGACATAAAATATATGCAAGAGATAAATAATCAAATCTGCACAAGGAAATGCATTCTCAATTTCTATGTTGGATACACAATATAAAA
>NW_022103920.1:68077537-68085312 GCF_000313985.2 Echinops telfairi
CACGTGGGCTTTATTACTTCCCTGCTAGATGGCTGCTTGTGTAGCTTCAAGCCTTTAAGATCCCAGACACTATAGCTGGGTACCATCAACTTTCTTCACCACATTTGTTTATGTACCCATCTTGATTTCAGCGAAAGTGTGGGGAAAGCGAACATCACAGAATGCCATGTTATTAGAACAAAGTGTTCTTGCATTAAAGGAGTACTTGAGTAGAGGCTCAATGTCTGTCTGCTATCTTGATACTTAACATATACATATATGTACATATACCTATGTCCCTATCATTATATATTTACGTACTTACATATATACATGTCTATATTTATACCTCTATAAATTCCTTTTGTTTCCTAGTTCTTTCCTCTATTTGTTTTTACTTTTCTCCTTTCCCATTATCATGTTCAACCTTCATTCTGCTCTCAGTAATTTGTCTCAGCTACATTGCACTTGATCAAAGCCCACCAGGCATTCTACATCCTCCTTGCCATCGATTTTAGATCTCTTTTTGTTCCCTTGTCCCTGGTTTTGTTGGCTCCCCCTCCTTTTCTCCCACATCCCTCTCTCCCCTGTCCCTCCAGAACCACAGCCTAGTTGTTTTCTCCTCAACATTGTTTGTCTTGCCTATATTATATAGATAGACATGAAAGAAGAAGAAGAAGAAGAATTGGGCCTCTAATTAGTTCCACTCTGTTTTCTGACCCTTATGTATGTTTTCCTATCAAATCTGATGAGGTGTCACACCCTGTCCTCTGAGTCTGATATCTATTTTTAGGATTCCTCTGGGACTTCATTTCTTTGCTCCCCTTGCTGCTCTGTTGAGCTCCCTTTCGTATTTGCCCCTGCGTGGGGGCAGACCTAGACACTTCTGTGGAAGAAAACAGGAAAAGAGCCCCCCCAAATTGAGAACTTGAACAACTTACACCTCTTAAAGACTAAAGACAAAGCAAATCCCAAACCAATCACATAGTCACTGAGTCAGTTCTCAGGCTGTTCATGCTGAAATAAACAGATATCTGTCAGAAACCCTGGTCAGTGACACAATGAAGTCCATCAATTCTCTCTATAAGCATATAAAGTGGATTAAAAAAGTTTTGGGGAAACATTCCATTATCTTTTCATTCCATTCGTTCACGAATTTCTTGGAGCCAGCTCATATATAAACCAAACCAAACAGACCTATTCCCTAGAGCTGATTCTGATTCACAGCAACCCTATATAGGATTTCCGAGACTACAAACCTTTACAGGAGCAGGCAACCTCATCTTTCCAAGGAGTGGCTGCTGGGTTGGACATGCTGACCTTGCGGTCATACCTAACCCACCGAGCACAAGCACTTCTATGTTATGTATTCTTCTTAATAAGTGTGTCATGCCCAGGAATTCTTTGACATGGCTTCATCTCTCTCTCTCTCTCTCTCATTCTCTCACTCACATACTCATACTCACAACCCAGGTTCTGGAGAAGAAAATAAATCAAATCCCCAGTGTTTAATCTGAGTCAATAGGAGGCTGCATCCCATTTGAAAATGTGATCTAAGGCATCCTTCATCAAATAGTGGGTGAGCAGAAATAGTGATCAGTGAGGAACTGGTAGGCCCAGAGCCCAAGAGTCTTATTCTACCTGAACTCTCTTCACAGGGAATCATGAAGAGCGCAGAATAAATATTTCTCCTTACACCTGCATTTCCTTTTCCTTGAAGTCATTTGGCTTAACAAGTAGCCAGGAATGTGGTCACAAGACCCAAGGAAGGAGATGAACCATCGATCAAGCCCGTGATCTGACCTTCCTGGAAGCTTTGCTCTCAATTCCAACCAGGTCTCTAGTTTGGAGCCTCGTGGCACTGCTGGTGAACTGTGTAACCTTTGCTACAGAAAACTCTAAACGTAAGTGAGAATGGTAAATTATTCCAAAGACCCAACTCTACCCAGTGCTTACAGGTCATTTAGTCTACTTTTCCCCTCATATCCAACCATCTGGTCTGAATGAGCTCACAGAAGGATAAAAAAAATGAGATGATCTGACTACAAGAAGATAATACAATACTAAAATGCCACCACACAGGGGCATCAGTTACAATATCTGTATCATGCCATTATCAAGTGTCTAGGGAAAAACTAAAGTTCAAAGATTAAAATCGCAAAGAAATCAAACTCCTGAAAACTTCAAGGCAATTACAGTCCCAAAGCAACTTCTCTTGTCCTTTTTAGTTATAAATCCAAAGAATTAAAGTTCCATTTTCCCCCCTCACCATTCTTGAAACAACAGAGTATACCTTAGAAAGGTAGAGAAAATAAAGACCCTTAAGCTCACCAAATAGTTACTTCTGTATACATCTGCCCCAGCCCCAGAAGCATAGGCTTAATCAGGCACCCCCCAAGATGCAGTCATATATTCCTCTCAGGAAAAAGAAGAGTGTTCAGTGGCACATTAAACACAAGGGGGTCACTCAATTCACAGTCACTCCTTCTAGAACTAAATGACACAATATTCCATTTTTATGTTATAATTTTATCTCCTCTTTCCAGCGAGAGTGAGAAGTCAATCTTTCATCTCAAAATTGGGGTACTATCATTTCAGGGCAAACTCTGTACTATTATGCTCCAGAAATTTGCCAGCCATCCCAAGGAAATTGAGGGCATTCATAGATCAGCTGGTGCACCAGATGCCAGAAGCCAGATTAAAGTTTTGGCAGGAGCTTCCTCGGGTAATGGTTATGTACTAGCAAAACCACAACAAAATGGCACAAGCCTAGAAAAATTGCCCCCATCTCAGCTATCTGGAGTGTGTTAGATAAGGCAAACTTGTCAAAATCTAGCTTTTCTTTCATCTGTCCTGCTAGTGCCCACTGTCCAGTATGGGGTTTATGAACATCAATTCTTGCTCCAATGCAGTGATCTCATGTCTTTGGGTTAAATTCCCATATAGGGTCATTTAAGAGCATCCACTTGGGCTTCCCTGCTAGTGCCTCACCCCCCTAGTAAACCTTACACAGCGCTTTGATGTAGGACACATTCTGCATCACTTGGGTGATTTCTATATATTTGTACATCCTTTCCCTTTGTTTATCAGTCTAATACATTTTCTTGACCACAGTTCATTATATGATCAAACCCCAATTCCTGAGAAAAATGTTTTATAATACTTGCACTATGCTACTTTACCCCTTTTTCTTGTGGTCTAAGCTGAAAACTCGAAGGTCTGAATAATTATTTTGATGAAAACCCAACCCAGTGAACATTACAGGCATCACCCTGTCTGCTTAGCCTTTTCAAGTTAGAAATCAACAGTTTCTCTCTATACACTTGGTAGAAAGCAGTGAACCGTCCATACTGCATAAAGATATGTACCTACTTGAGAAGAGATAAAGTTGAAGACTTCGAAGACTTGAGTCTCGTCTCTGAACAGATGTCAAACAATTTGGGAGGCACATTTACAAATGGCATCCTGGTGTCAGCCCCTGACACCTGGTTGTTTTTTCTACTCTGCACAGGAAAAGGTTCTATCCATTGGGATAATTGTAGCTTTTTAACACATCTCACTATAATTAGTGAATCTGCATGTCAGTGTTTTCTAGCATATTCCCTGATTGAATTGGAGACCGTTTTAGTTCTCCCCATGACCCGTCAAAGATAAAGAATTTGTTTACTGTAAATTGCACACCACTCACTCCTATATGCCATCTGCCACACTTAACTGCACAGTGCTACAATTTTCTAATAATAGCTCTTTGAACTTAAGAAAAATAGTCAGAGGTGTTAATCACCCATCCTAGGGGAAGACTTCCCCAGTAATAGCCACCTTTTACTTCTTAGTGGGGGTTTCATTTCAATGTATTATGATGACATTGTGCTTCTATCAAATACTATACAGCTGAGCCGGCTTCAGAATTTCTCTTACATGGCTGTCATGTAGCATAGTTATGAGAGGTGTGTTTCCCCGAAAGAATACAAATTTTGGGGAGGAAGTTACCCTTTTGGTGTGACTCTTCTGGTCAACTTAGAAGTCAAATTTGTGACACTTGCCTCTGAAGCTGTCTCACCACACATTTCCTGTTCCCATCTCCTTCTTTCCTTCTGATTTTTGGAATTATTAGACAACATGGAACACAGTTTCTCTTCGAAAACAACCACCATGATCGAGTATATAAAAAATATCTATCAATGGCTGTACTGAGTGAATGGCAGAAAGTTCCTTTAGTTTGAAGCACTGCTCAGAGCTCCGGGCACGGGCTGTCCAACTACCTAAGGTCATGTCACAACGACTCTCCAAAAAGTGACCTTTGCCTCTGTATTTAGAAAAATGATTTTTTTTACAAATAAAATTAAGAAGAATAACAAAACCACAAACTCATCACTCAGTTACAAAGTACTGCAGACAGTTGCTCCGTGGGGCTTCTGTTTTTTTCAGTTGGATGGTCTTAGAGGACACTGCACACTGGAGGTCAGCCAGCTGGCGGGATTTGAAGGGCAGGTTGAATCCCTGTTTCAACATTTAATATTTATGTTCTCAAATATATCCCCAACGTTTGAGGATATTGATGTTACGACTTTATTTTGTTATCGCTGAGTCATGGCACTGCCAGAGCGCTCATCTAACCAACTGTGATGAAAGAGGCTCACAGGTAGCCTGTCCTGCAGAGGACAAGCTGTAAACTTTTCTTTTGAAATTTATCTTTTGTACTTTGATATTTTTGTTACCGAATGTCCCCTGTGCTTCACAAGCATTTGGATAACATGGAATTGCATTTGTATTTACGATCACATTTCAATGGCTTAAAAATCTCACCCGGGTTACTTGCCAGGTTCCCCTTCTCAAACTTTCTAAAATGCTCTGGGGATGCTGATGCCCGCCCATAAATCAGTGATCTTGTAAGAAATAGAAATGCAGAGCTTGTGTGTGGGCTCCACAGAAGCTGACACTGAGGTCGTTTCATCTGCAGGTACTTCCAATCAGGTGCCTCTAGGTTCGTTCCCTTGTAAAAGGAGCTCCATCTCTCTAAGTACCTGAAAGTATCATCAAGAAATATGGCTTGGTTGAATTTTCTACCCATCATCCCAGCTTTTCCCCACTTACGATCACCAACGAAGTTGTCACTTTTTCCGGGTCCTTTTCCAGTCACTGGATTCCCTGTGATTGAGGAGGAAGGCAGTTCTTCCATCTGTATCACACTAAGAAGGGGCAGACTGACAATAAAAGTAAGTGGGCCCTAAGTTTACCAATTTCATCGGTTTACCAGTCTTTGGGTGGTTCAAATGGCCGGTGTTCTCACGTACTAACTGAAATATTGGAGAGTTGAGTCACCCAGAAATGTCTCAATAGAAAGGCCTGGTGATTTACTGCTGAAAAAAATCAGTCATCAAAAATCCTATGGTGCATGTGCCTACTCGATACTTGCCCTTAGGAAGAGAGATCACTGAAGCTATGAGTACTAGAGCAAAGTGTGGTGAAGAAACCAGACGGTGCCCAGCTTTCAGAAAGAATGGCCTCTGGGCTTTTAAAGGCTTTCTTTCTTTTTATAACAAGCGCTTGTCTAAGTGAGACATCAACTAAGTACACATGGCAGGAGCACATCAGCCTGTGTGATCCGAAGATTGTAAATAATAAAATCCAAATCCAAGGAGGGACTGGTATCAGAGCTTTAATTGTAAAAACTAGGTTTGTAGAAGGTGACAAGTCATCGTGGAACATAACACCCCCCGCCGGCCCCCCCCCATCTATGTGTAGGGTCCACACATGGATTAAACCTTCAGCGAATCCCCTCTGAGCATAGTTCAAGAATGTGAATAGTCTTAGAGCATTGTAAAGTTGGTTATGGCAGATGAAATTAGGCTGATATGTAATGCCTTATCATTTCATCTCTCTTTGACCCATTTTAAAGTTGTTTCAGTTTTTAATATTTTCTTTAAAATATATGTATACAATTTTTCTACTTTCTTTTTGAGATATTTCTGTTTTGTCTAGTCATTGTTGTTGGTTTTTTTTTGTTTGCTTTTTATTTGTGTTTTGTGTGATTTTCTGCAGAAGAAATGTAGCATAGGTAAACCTATAAAGACAGTAACTAGATTAATAATTACCTAGGGGCATGGCAGAGGCAGATGGGGGGGACAAGTATAAGAAGAAAAGGTTCTGAAATTGATTTTGGTGAGAATTGCACACTGTTTTTAATATGATTGAACAATTAAATTATATGATATGTGAAGTATATGCCAATAAAACTATTTTTAACATATCCTATGGTACACAGATCTATTCTGATATACCATGTGCTGCTTTGAGTCAGATTTAAAGGCAACTGGCTGGTTGGATAATTCTGATGTTAAACCATCATATATACACATTCAATTGACTTTGGGGCAACTGACGGGTTGGTTGAAGCTTTGATAGTGTTGTGGGCTGTGTGCTAGGCTCCTGATCACAAGGATGACAGTTCAAATCCATCAGACTGCCTGCTCCCTTAAAGATTTAGAGTCTTGGGAGTCCTATATAAGGTAACTGTGGGACTGAATCACCTCAATGGCAGTGAGTTTGGTTTGGGTTTTGTTTGGTTGGGTATAATGTTACACCGTCACGCGTGTGAGAACAATATGCATGCACAGAGTCATTTCCTTGTACTCACGGAGAAGCAGTTTCAGTTTCCCTGGAATCGGGATTTCTAGATCTATGGAGTTGGGGTGACCCCTCTGGGTATGTCTTTTTGGACTCTGAGCCTTGAAAAAGCATTTTCCTGAAGTCATCTTCAACTCCAGCCACTACTTGGAAGCAGCAGAGCAGAGGTTGTTTTACTACAGGCACTGGACTGTTTCAGAAAATGGTTTATGTGCAGGCAGCTTCAAGGAGCAGAGACCCCATTCACAGTCTGAACGGAAAATGCGTGTCATGCTTTCAGCGCCTCTGTCTCTGCAGCTGACCAGCCTTGGCATGTTGCATGAACTCTGGTGGGATCCCCTGAGAAAGGAACACGATGATGACGTATATAACCATTGTCACTTTCCCCTTTTGGTAGCACCTTGTGGATGAGGTATGCATAGATTGGGACTGCCAGATTTGAATCATATCACTGCACAACAAATATATTTGGTTACACTATTTTTTTATGTTATAGTACACATTTAAACATTTTTTAGTACAAAGTATATTGGCTTTATTTTAATTTTGAAATGCTGTACATATACTTCTTAAAAAGCATTATTCTTTTTTTAACTTATTTTGACTGATTTCTTTTGGTTTTTGTTTTCTTTTAATTTTATTATCAATTGTGATTTATATGTATATGTATATATGTTTATATATATATATCATATCATTCCATAATTCAATCATGCCAAGCAGTACTTTAAAATTGCTACCACAATCCGTTTCCAAACAATTTTTTTCTTCCTGGACTCCTTGACATCATCATCCTTTTACACACACACCCCCATCACCACCACTGTACAACCCCCGCCCCCCCACCTTATTCTACTTTCTCTCCCTATAGGTTCATCCATCCTGGGTTTCATATATGGAAAAACATATTACACAACTTCAAGAGGATGACCCCAATGAGATAACACCTCTGAGATAAACTCCAATATGGACAAATAAAACACAATAAAAATACAGAAAACATTGAAAATCTGAACAGGTTCATGGACATCAGAGGGAGTATCAACTGACAAAGCTGAATGTTGAAGTTAGGTTGATCTCCTTGAGTTTCTATACTCATCTCTTCAATGCACTCTGTTTAGTAACCACTTTCCTCCTATCTCTCAATTATGGATAGAGGGACTTGTGTA
>NW_022103920.1:68087367-68098103 GCF_000313985.2 Echinops telfairi
GGGAAGAGGAAGGGAAGGGGAGGGGAACAAAGGAAAATGAGCTGATTCCGGGAACCCAAGAGGAAAGCGAATTTTGGGAATAATGAGGACAACAAATGTATCAATGTGCTTTACACAATTGATCTATGTATTGTGATGAATTGTATGAGCCCCAATAAATTGATTAAAAAAACACCCAGATGCTATCATTTGATAGCTGGGCTCCATCAGCTTTCTTCACCACAGAGGCTTATTTCTTATGTAGTTCCCACAGATATATCTTGGGCTCCCACTGTCATCCATAACCTTCTGCAAACTGGATTCTCTCAATTTAGGCTCTGATATTAATTCCTCCTTTGGCTTCAGATTATATGATTTACAGTCCGTTAGTGACGTTGGTGTGCTTCTTCTATGTGGACTTAGCTGACATCTCACTTAGATGGCTGCTTGTTTGGAGACAACCCTTTAAGACCCCAGATGCTGTTTAATCTAATAACTGGGCACCATCTAATTTCTTCACCACATTTTGCTATAGCACCCATATCTTATGTGTTCCCTTCTTGAGAGTGAGTATCGAGCAGGGCCATGATGTAAGGTACTGTGATATGGAGTTAACCTGCATCCGCCCAATATCCTTCTCTCAACAGGCTTATAAAAAAATAGTACCAATGGATAATCAAAGACAATATTAACAGAAGATCATTATGCTCCAGGAGGATAATTGATAAGACTCTCTACCATTAATTCACAAGGATGTTTTGAGAGGATCCAAAGGCAGATAAAAAACTAACAAACAACTGAAAAACATAGACCCAAGAATGGGTCTTGGGTTCCACACTAAACCCTTGTTCTAAAGTAAGGACAATTAGTTCTTACATCATGGCCCTGCTTGATAAAACCTTTGATCATACTCACTATGGAAGAGTGCTGAATGAGAAGGATTTCAAAAGTAATCCAAAACTGGACCCAGAAACAAAGTTACTATGTATATCTGAGTGACAGGTCCAAACACCTTCTTCCATTTGGAAAATTTTCAATCAGAAGTCCTCATCGTCTTCTGAAAGAGATCCAGTTTTAAATTTTGGTGGTGAGCTAGTGAACGGGGAGAAGCAGATGCATAGTCCAAGTCTTTTGCCATTCATGGAACACCCCTATGAAAATTTGACATAAAACATACATCTTCCAGGAGGACTTTGTGTGTGTGTTTTTTGTTGTTTTATCTTTCCACTTTCCCCCAAAGTGGAAAGGCATTGTGGAAAGAGTGATGTCTCATTTTAATCACCAATTACATTGAAGCACAATTTTTTTTCCCACTCAGAAGGATCAGTAAATCTCTACATGGTCTGTGACGATATATGGATTCTGAGACTCAATGATTCATTGTATTGAAATATGCCCAATTAAATTTATGTTATGGGGATAGAATGACAATAGGAGAATTATTTAAGGTTTTGATTGTCATGGGAAAAGTATATGTGGAAAACAATATCTATTTTATCAACTTGGAACAGTCACATGGATTTCACTGAAGAAAAATCTGCATGCATTTTTTTGTGGTTACAAAGGTCAACATATGTTGTGGTAGATTTCCCTGACCTGGTTTTATCTGATTAAGGATTCATGTTTTTATGACTCCATCTTTCTCCCCAGCTCCTGATTATAGTTTATTCATCTAAAACTTATTTTAATTAGGTTATGTTTTTAGGACACCTGGGTAAATTAAACGCAGTCTTTTCTTATAAGGAGTGCACTGTCAGAAAAAGTAATCTGGTTTGACACACACACGTACACTAAAGGGTCTGTGCTATAAAGCACTGCATGGGATCTGAGAGTTCATTCTACTTCATAGCCAGGAAAAGAACCCTGGTGGTGTAGTGGTTATACATCAGGCTACTTTCTGTGAGGTCAGCAGTTCTAAACTACCATCTGCTTTACTGGAGAAAGGGAGCTTTCTACTCCGGTAAAGAATGACAGGCTGCAAAACCCACAGAGGAAGTTTACCTTGTCTGTAGGATCAAAATAAGCCAATATTTAATCAATGGCAGTGAGTTGGGTTTGGTTTTCATTGCCAAAAAGTGCACCTGCCACATTTTTATGAAGCGGCTGGAAGTCCCGAGACCCCTAGCTCAGAAATAAAGGCAGAACACGCATCGTGCTCACACAGGTTCCCTCCCTTCTTCCTACCCAAATATTATTAGGCTTGGAGGACAGAGTACGTTGTTTACATCGACTATTTTCTCTTACCTTGCTATAGATTGTATGTGTATAGTATTGGGGCTGGGTGTGAATCAGTGGAATCACGGATACAGAATTTTAGAACTGAAAAGTTCCGACAGCTATGGAGAGATGGTCCTTTCTTTTTCAACCTCTTCAATATTTTATTTCTTTTTCAAATATCTTACTTGCCTACTATGCATTTGAGTTACAAAATGGGGACAAATGATGAATAACATTGGTCTCTTTTAAGTTGCTCACTCAACAATAGCAATGGAGAGAAATGTACATTTAATTATCACAAACCAAAAAAGATTTAAGGCAAAAGTCATCGCAAGTTCCTGTGTGTAGAGAATGTATTTTTGGTAATGATATCACAAATGAATTTTAAGAGGAGATAATTCTTGAATAGGGTTTTGAAGAAAGAACAGAGGATAACTAAGAATGAAAATAGATATAAATCAGTGAAGGTCAAAGATGTGTTAGACTAATCAATAGTTTGCATGCCATACTAATGAGTATAGATTTTTCCCTAATGAGATAAAGAATATTTGGAAAATAAGTATCAAGAAGTGATATGGTCATATTTGGAACTGAGAACAACATATGGAGAGCAGACTGAAAGGGGAAAACACCACAGACATGGAGATTAGTTCATGCATTGGCTTCACGGGCTGCATGCGCCCAGGAGAAAATGTCTCTGAGTGACATGCAATTGATTACGATTAGGAAATGGGGTCCACAAATACCTTCTGCCAATGGTGAGGTGTGTCCGGCTGTGCTGTCCAATCTGGTGGCCACTGGCCACATGGCACTACTGAGCACTTGAAATGCGCCTTGTCCAGTTCACACCAAACAAAGCAAAAGCCTGGCAGCCGTCTGAGTGGGATTCCACAGGAAAGAGAAAAGCAGGCATGTGTGTTCACCAGTGCTGTCTCTGGTGGTACCAATGGTTAACATCCTTGGAGGCTCCTTGTTGATGGTTAGAGGTCTGAATACGGGTGAGAATCTGATTTAGTCATTAACAAGCAGAGTGAAAGGCATGCCTGCATATGAATGCTGAAATCAATAGAACGGGTGTCAAGAAAATGGGAAAGGTGAAAGAGAGGATTCAATGAAAGCTTTGTGATTTTTTTCGTTGAGGATCTGGTAGATGGGCTATCATCAAACAACACCAGAAGAAAGAATATTTGTGGCCAGACAGGTGTTGACATGTAGTCATCTCGGCACCATTCATGTAGAAGTGATGCCTTCACTTGGATGTAACTATGGAAACTCATTTTCATTTAGCTCTGTCATTGCTTGATTAGTATTTACTACAATTTTCTGCTTTGAAAGAAACATCCTTCCCTGTGAAATCATTATACTCTCACAATGGACAGGCGATTGCAAAGCATTTTGGGTTTTCTACTTCAATGAGCACATTTTCCTCATCTAAATGCCCATAGGAGTAAAGGTAGTACTTAGGTGTAAATCTTATCTACATACTTACTGAGTGTGACTTGAAATTTTGGGGAACTTCATCCCTTTATTTGATAGTCACATGTTCTGTATCGTGAAATGCTTTCCCATCGATTAGTCTGTCTTTCTCCCTCTTTTGGAAATACTTTGATTGCTCTGAAAAATGTGCACTGCATTCTCAGAATTTTATTCAACTAGATAAGTACTTTCTCAGTCTGTTACACCTGTGAATTTTAACTTTCTGGAATGACAAAAGTTTCATTTTTTTGCTACTCTTGCTGTTTATGAAATTAGGCTTATACATTATATTTATTTAGCATAATTTATGTTTGAAAGGGAATATAAATGAAGAAATTTTGCCCACTTTTGAAACAAAATGATTGTTTCTTTCATTGCCTATTTACTCTTTGTGGCAGGATCCACAATTCAACTCACCACTAGAATCTTACAGCTATTGGCAATTATCTCCCTTCTGCTAGTGTTCGGGACATTTTTATATTGCCTTTAATTATATTGCCTGGTAAGCATAATTTAAAAAATAATCGAAAAATATTTTTTGTAGACTGAATTACTCTATGTGAACACAAAGCAATTATTTATTTACATCTGTCAAAGAGTAGCACCAGGTAGTCTGTTGAGTCAAAGTGTAGATTTAGTGGAAGTTTGAAACCAGTCTAGATTGGGGAACATTATTGGATCTCTCAGAGGGTAGCAAATGCTCTAAAAATAGTAAAGCTATGAAGACTTTTTCTAGGGTGGGAACAAAGTAGCTAAGGGGTCATTTTGATTGGAAGCTATATTCTTAAAGTCAGTATGAAACAGGTTTACTGGAAATGGCAGGCTAAGAGAGAATTGATTTAAAGTATACATGTGTTTTTCTTAAACGAGTTACAACACTGAAGTTGTAGGGGTACCGAGCAAGGAAAGGGCTATGGGGCAGAGTTCCCATAGAAACAGCTTGCTCAAGACAAACTTTTCTTGCAAGTAGTTGCTTGAGAGATTTTGATAAAAGTGGGCACCAAGGTCTTTTCCCCGAGGCATTATTTCTACATCCTTGTTATGGAAGAAATATTTCCTGAGACCATCTGGTAGAGAGAATTTTGAAGTTTCTGGAAGACAACATGTTTCCAGCTAAATCACCCAACTGACTTCATTACCACTGAGTGGATTCTAACTAAAAGTGAATCTATTTCGAGTTTCCAAGAGTGGTACAGAAAGCCTCATCTTTCCCTGTGGAGCAGCTGGTAGAATTGAACTACCACCCTGCCTTTAGCACCTCAATGCTTAATATACAACAGCACCAGCTAAACCACAAAGACATTTTCTTAATTAAACTTAGTTACAGGTCTTCAAAATAGATCAGGGCTTACCATGTATCAGAAGAAAGGCAAGCTGGAGGAGGACCTCAAACCTCAAACCACAGAGGTTTGGGCTCTTGTTCATATCACAGAAACTATATCGATACCTCAGTGTTTATTCTAAATAAACAAAACACAACATAAATCACAGTTCATAGTGAGGTTCAAAAGAATCATTCACTCCAATCGACAGGAATCTACATTTGAAGAATCTGAAGTTTAGAGAGATTAAACCTTTTCCACAAAATCATAATATCAACTATCTCATCTTACCTTTCATTTATTTATCCACCGAAGCTCAATCTTATCTCATTTTCTATTAATTATCTCCCGTCTGCTAGTGTTCGGGACATTTTTCAAACTGTAGTAAATGGAGATCAAGAGGCCAGTACAAGAAATGCACAATGCTCAAAACGTAACCCTCAAGAGTTCCTGTGTTACTGCTAGCGTGGGCAGAAAGAGAGTCGTCAGTCCCCTTTCTCGTTCTCTCGTGCCCTAACGAAACTTGGCAAGATCCCCTTGTTTCTTTCAAGTTGGAAAATACATGTCTCCACTTCACAAAACAGCAAGTCTTCACGATGCCAGTTTTTCTCATGCAGACGTATGAAGCATCGCTTTATTCCTCAGTTTTCAATGGTCTACATTTTCATTCACTTAGGCATTGCCATTGGTTGGTTGTGTTTTTCCTTTCTTATGTATAACTTTTTTATTGTTATTATGAATAGAACATTTTTGAGGTTATAACTTCAAGTGACAATTGTTGGTATGTTTTTCAAACAAAATAGCCCCAGCCCCAAACACAAAACTTACTTTAAAAAAATTGGATCTATCCACCTTCTTGAACATCTTACAGAATCTTTTTTGGCAATATGGAATTTCCTAGGTAGATAGTTATATTGATCTGAAAAATAAGTTAAATTTTTCTCTCTGGTTTGGATTTGTAGTATAGTAATGGTGGAATCATATACAATATTTTATGGCTTTTTTTTTTTACTTAGAAAAATCGTTTTGACATCTATTTTGTGGTGTCAGTGGTTTAGTTTTATTCATGAGTAATGTAGTATTTTATAAATATACTACAATTTGTTTTTCCTCTTTCCTATACTGAACACCTAGGTTGTTCCTAGTTTGTTATTATTATTATTATGAATAAGTCAGCTGTGAGCTTACAAGTCTTTGTGTGGACATACACAACTAATTCTCAGTTACTGACTATCACATGGTGATGATTCAGGTTGTGTATAAACTTGGCTGGGTCATGATTCTTTGGTCTGGCAATTAAAGTGATGTCATTCCCCTTGATGAGATTTGATATAATGTAATTGTCCCATGTTGAGATCTACTATGAGCAGCCAATCAATTAAAAGGGCGTTTCTTCAGAGGTGTGGCCTGCTTCCAGTATATGGTTATCTGGCAAAGCTGTCTTGAATTTTGTTTGCTCTAGATCTTCCCTCTGGCTCATCATCTTCCGACCTCTGGCTCTTAGACTTGAGCTGGCCTGTTGATCTTGGGAACTGTTAGCCTGTCATCCTGACCTGCTGATCTTGGATTCAGTAGTCACCACAGTCCCTAAGCCTGCAGCCTACTATCCGACCTGCTAATTTTGAAGCCACATGGCTTAGGAGCCACATGGCTTAGGAGCTGCCTCTAAACTGAAGTCTGCTACTTTGTTTGAGCCCATGGCAACCACCATGTAAGTTCATCATGTAGATTTCCTTTCCACATACAGTCACAGATAAGCCTCACAAGTTTTGCTTCATGAGAGAAAGAAGAGGCTTTCTACTCCTATGAACAGTTACAGTATCAAAAACCAACAGGGGCTGCTTTATTTTTTGTTTATTTATTTATAGAAAACTATAGGGTCAGTATGAGTCAGAAATGATTGATGGCCATTGTATATATGTGTATGTGTGTGTGAGTATAAACAAGTCGCTTCTCCAGAGAAACTAGCCTACGATACTTGTTATTCAAAATTTTACCTTTATGGTAATCGAAAAAAGATACACTAGTCTATTGGTTTGTAACTGTCTGGTAGCATATGATGCTGTCAGAGGTGTGAGGCAAAAGTAGTGCTCACTGTTTTGCTTAAGGTTATGTGTCAGTTTGCCTTGGCCATGGTTCTTAGATATCGGGCACTTATACAATGATACTATTCCATGCTTTGCTGTCCCCTGCTTCCATTCCCATAATTGACAGCTCTCTATATTTAATTCCCTAATTTCTTTCTCCTCCACCTCCTGCATTCCTAACTCCTCGGATTTAGTTAGTAATATTTTGTCATGCATTGGACTGTGTGGCAGTTACATAATCTCCTGTGAACTTGTGAAGGGGTGAAGTCTAGCCTGTCAATCAGGTCGCAGCTTGATGACCTCATTTGGAAGCTCGAAGGAGCTACGTAGCTCACTGGAGGGCACACACAGGCACTCTCCTTTGTATTCCTGATGACAAGACTCATGGAGCTACCATAGAGCCCTAGAGGTGGAGGAGCCACGCGGAAACCCACACCAGTGCTGAGATGCTTACACTGCCACTGGATCCGCAAGACTTTCCACCCACTGGTCTGTGATCTTCCTGCATTCAGCATCATTGCATGTGTTTCTCGAGTCTGAAGAGGAAATTATAGATTTGCATCAGCCATGTGGGCTAATATAGGACTTATGGACTTGATCTGGACTGGGCTGGGATGTTTTCTCAATCTTTAAAAGCTCTTTCTTATACACATGAGTGTCTCTGGATTTGTTTCTCTAGTCAACCCAGACTGACACAAACGGCTAACTGCAAGGTTGGCACTTCGAAGCTACTAGCCTGCTCTTTGGAAAACAACCCGGGCTTTCTAGTCCCACTAGTAGTGACAGTCTTACAAGGGTAGTTCTACCTTGTACTACACGGTAGCTAGGAGTTGGCATTGACTCCTTACCCGTGAGGATTTACTTTGTAATAACAACGACACCTGTGAGGGCCAGAACGCAACAAGAGTGCCTTGTTTCTCCTGGTCTGGCAAGTTTGCCACCTCTGTCAGGGTGCAGTCTTGTACTTTTCTACCATTCCTCTAGTAGTGGAAAATATGAGGTAACTTCAAAGAGTTTGTGGGGGAAAAAAAGAATGAAAAGATAATGGCATTTTCCCACAAAATTCTGAAGTTCCCTAATATTTGAGTTTTCTTTCTCTGACAATTTCTTGGCCCCGGTTTCCAAGTCTCACAGGTTGTACCGCACATCAGCTGTCTCTCAGAAGTCCTTGTTTGCCGCTGATGCTTTCCCATAAGGCTTTATCCACTTGCAGCTCGCTCTCTCTGTGCACCCTCAGGATATATAAATGGTCAGCAATATTTTAACTTTCCATTTTTTCTATACTTACTCATTATTTTGGAACAGGTTTTGCTTAGTGGAATTTTTCTTCAGTGTTCCAACAGATGTGTGAAACAGTCACTTCATTTTGCATATTTTTACATCTTCCTTTTGTCTTGGCATATGCATGATATTCCAGCGGGGTGCTGGATTTTTGAATGGGAATCAGGGCTTTATGTATGTGTTTTTCCAGCTTCCTTGTGCATCTTCTTCTTTCTGTCTTAAATATTATAAGGTTTCTTTTTATTTTTCAATCGCAGAATATTTTAAAAACAGGACCCTAATAGATATTTTTATTTTTCATTGGTTCTATTGCTTATAGTGAAGCATTGCAATCTGTAAGGTTTTCCCTGTCTCTGAAATATCCCTCCTGTGGGCGTGGCCTTCTCATGAGGATTCTGGGAACTTCCTCTCTCTTGATTCTGCCATCAGAAGTGGGCCACTCTCTTGCTCTCTCTCTGCTTTCACCCTCTTTGACCTTCGTTATCAAGCACTCTCTTACACATATATGAGTGTCTCTGGATTTTTTTCTCTAGCCCACCTAGACTAGCACAACTAGTAATGGAAACATCCAGTTAACTGTCATCAGACATTGAATTAGATCTATTCTTAAATTCAGTTTGATAAGATTCTGACCACTGTTTACATATGTCTTCATCAGGATAGAAATCCTTGAAATTGCTTGTTATTTTACAAGCCTGTAAAAAATTTTGCTTGTGGGTATAACTAACTGCAAAGTGCTATTTAATATCACATCAGATCAAAAGGAGAAATAAATGATAAAGTATAGGGTAATGCTTAAAATAATAATATTGAAGTAAATTGAGTTACTATAACTTGGGGAAAAACATCAAAATAAAAATTATATTAGCCACTGATTTGGGGGCAAGACGACTTAAGGTTATTAGTCACAGCATGTCCCATGGCACAATGGCATCCCTGGGGTAGTGTGGAAAGATGCTAAGTAGGGAAGAAGACGAGCAGGACAACAAATGCATCCTGGTAGGTGAAGCACACGAGGAAAAACAGCTGGTGTTTGAGATTTACAGTATAATTAAATACCATCAACAGACAGAAAAAATAGTCAAGGCTCTTTACCCACATGAACTCGCCCTTGCTTTCTCCGGCTGCTTCTCTCAGTCCATAGTGCTTGGAGTTATTTTGTGGAACAACATTGTGCTATAGTCAGAAGCAGGATGAAGTAAATTTAGACCCTGGAAGAAAAGGCCTGGGCAGTTTCCTGCAATTACAGAAGGACAGGAGAGAGCACTGTGTTGAGGGTGCCCACAATGAGCACAGCGATGACGAGAAAAGGCCAGACAAATACAAAAGGTCCCATGGTTTTGACAAGGGGACGCTGTCAGCAGTGCTGGGGTGGACCAAAAGTCAGGGACCATACTGGGTCCACAGACATCAGCAACAGATGGCAGTGAGACAGAGGCCAGATTCCAAAGATCACAGGCTGGCGTGGACTGAGGGCAGAGCAAGCCAGATGCTCCCTAGTAATTTCAACCTCAAGAAAACAAAGAACTATGAATCTCCTTGAATAAAAATAAGTCTTAGCAAAAAGTGGCTGAAACTTGAAAATGAAAAGTGACTACATCCTACTCAGTGTACCTGTGGATTACAAGATTAAACTTCCCATTTTCAGGCAAAATGGACTCAAATAGATTAAATAGTTAATCCAGCTTAAAAGACAATAAAGAGGGTGATTATTTGTGCATATCCACAGTTATGAAAATCCTCTTTTGCAATGGAAGATGCCGTGTCTGTTCAAACCTATTTCCTAGTCTAACTGAGCTTTCTTTCCTTCTTATACTTAGTCTGTGTTGTTGTTTGTCATATGCTGCCCTCGGGCACTGGAAGCTGAGTCCCACTTCCCATCCTGACTATAAGTCTGCACAGCAACACATGTCCACATGTGTGTAAGAAAGAGATTTATATCAAAGAGCAATTGTAGATTGAGAAAACATCCCATTCCAGTCCAGAGCAAGTCATAAGTCTGATATTAGCCCATAAATAATAATCTATAAATCTCTCCTCAGACACATGCAGCACATGCAATGATGCCAAATGCAGAAAAATCACAGGCTGGTGGGTGAAAAGTCTTGTGGATCCAGTAGCGATGGAAGCATCTCAGCATGTGGCTCCTCCAGCTCTCCAAGTGTGGCTCTACAGCAGGAAGGTGAAGCAGAGAGAGAGTGTGGCTGCCTCCAGGAAGAAAGAAAAAGTTCCCAGAATCCTCATGAGAAGGCCACACCCACAAGGAGGCATCATCAGGCTGTGACCTGATTGACAGGCTAGACTCCACCCCTACACTTATTTATCAAGTTGACATGAAATTATATAACTACCACACTAGGCTATTTTGAAAGAT
>NW_022103920.1:68098385-68100364 GCF_000313985.2 Echinops telfairi
CAAGGAAGCTAATCTTACATCTGAGAAACGAGAAGAGTGAGAGGGATCTCAATAGCATCAATAAAGACAGGCAGAAGCAGAGTGTGTCTCTTGGACCTGGGGATCTGTAGTGAGAATCTCCTAGACCCAGGGGAGATCCCCAAGAGATCTCTTAGGGATGCCAGGCTCCAGAACCAACAGAAAGTGAAAGTCAGCCACTGACGCTGGCACTGAAAATCCAAATTCGGACTTTGAGTCTGCAAAATTATGAGAGTACATTTCTCTTTGTTAAAGTCACCTACTTGTGGTATCTTGTAGCAGCACTACATAACTAAGACAAGCAGCATACCGATTTTTACCACACTGGGATGATGTTGAGTATCATAACTCAAAGCAAACCAAACTCACTGCCACTGAGTCAATTCTAACTCATAGTGACACACTAGAACAAAGTAGAACTGCCCCACAGGATTTCCAACACTGTAGAGTACCGCCTATTTCTAGCGGAACCTCTAATGGGTTTGAAATGCTGATATTTCAAGTCTCCTGAGATCAGAGCAGCTGAGCATATAAGCATTGTGTTGCCAGGACTCATCTGTATAATATCACACACACACACACACACACACACACAATTTTGCCTCCTAGGACAATTGGGACATTTATTAGTTTACAGTTTTGTTTTGCTTTTGACTCAGGAAATCTCTAAACATTCATGATGGTGAAAAAGGAAAAAGAGCTCTTATTGCCTATTTGTGCTTAAGTCATTAACTGAATTTGTTGTCTAGTCAGTCACTTTTATATTTTTATAAATTATGGAAATTAGCCATAGAATGACTTCCTCAATGCATGCAATGTCATGCTTAAGATTTTGGGCACTTCATTCCCTGTTCTTGTGAATTGAATTGTGCCCTTCAAAAACACATGTTGTGAATCCTAACTTCTGTTCTGAAAGAATTGAAAAAAAAAACAAGTCTAAAACTTCCACTATTGGAGGATTTTATGGGAAACTATATGAAACACAGGAAGTCTGAGCAAAGGAGGGGGGAATACACAGAGTCACTGTACCAAAACAACTGGTTGACATCCGATCTTTGAGGAGGTCGCATATGATCAAGAACAATGGTACCCACGGAAGAAGCCAAAGCTGCACTGAAGGCATTGGTGAAAAAGAATGCTCCAGGAATTGATGAAAAACCAATCCAAGTGTTTTAATACATGAGTGCAGCACTGGGGGTGCTCACACATCTATGCTAATACATGTAGAAGACTTTCACAGAGTCAACCAACTGGAAAAAATACTATATTAATGCCAATTAGCAAGAAAGGTGATTCTATAGAATGCAGAAATTATCCAACAATATCATTAATGTTACAGATGAGTGAAATTTTGCTGAAGATAATTCAAAAGTAGTTGCTACAGTACACTGATAAGAAACTGCCAGATTTTGAAGCTGGATTCTAAATAAAATATGGAACAGGAGATATCATTGCTGATGTCAGACAGACATTGGCTAAAAGCTGAGAGTATCAGAGAGATGTTTATCTATGTTTCATTAACTATGTAAGGCCATTAGACTATGTGGGTCATTAAAATTATGGGTAATCTTGTAAAGAATGAGAATTCCAGAACTCCTAATTGTGATCATCAGAAGCTATCCATAGACCAATAACGAACAAGGAAAAATTGTTGAGCTTAATAGCAGAAAAAAATGTGCCTTTCACCATATTTAACTCAGTCTGCATGCTAAACAAATAGTCTTAGAAGTTGTATTATACAAAGAAGAATGTGGTATAAGGACTGGAGGAAGACTCATTAACAACCTGCAATATGTAGATGGCCCAATATTGCTTGCTGAAAGAGAATCAGACTTGAAGCGCTTATTGATGAAGACCAAGGAATGTAGCCCTCGAGATGAATTACATCTCAACACAAAGAAAACAAAAGATCCTCACAAAACCAAAAGTGGATCAATAACCAACATGATGGTAAACAGAAA
>NW_022103920.1:68102357-68133492 GCF_000313985.2 Echinops telfairi
GGCAGCAACAATGTGACTGTGGTTATAAGGCTATTGGGGGCTGCATTGCCTTTGTTGCTGATGAGGCAGGGTGAGTAAAAGGGCTGGCGTGAGTCAGTCCCTTCTGAGATATGAAGGAGATTAAAGAAGCTCGCTAAGCTGAGCTGAGGAAGAGATATGCCAAGCCGCAGGCAGGTTGCCTAGGAGCAGACGCTCAGAGGGGACAAGGAGTTTCTTCCAGGGTAAACCCAGACAGAAAACCTTCTTCTAGAATAGGCACCCAGAGTTTGGACTCAGCCTCTGACTACTGAGAGAGAGAAAAAATCTATTCATTACATCCACTCCCTTGTGCTATTTCCACCATAGTAGTAATTAAGATGTCTGCATTATAGAAATATTTTCAAACAATATATATATAGCCTTCTTCTTTTCTTGCTCCTTTCTCATTCTTTTCTTCTCATTACCATTAATTTTCCTGTTCTTATTTTCTTTCCTTCCAGCTACTCAAGGGAGCTTCTAAAATTCTGTGGCCTATGTAATTAAAAAAAAAGAGGAATTTTTCCCGTAAACTTTTTGAAGCGCCCCCCCCCAATGAATATATTTCTTTAAAGGGACTTCAAAAATTTTATGGAAAATTCCATATATTCTAATTAGTTTTTCTGTTAACTTGCTACAGCTACAACAGGGAGCACAGGGACCGTGGCAAGGATGGCCCGGGCCAGGAAGTGCTCCGTGCTGTTGTGCAGAGGGTGGCTATAGGTTGTCACTGACTTCAGAGCCCCTAATAACAACAATTAAGTTATTAGTTGTGGTAGCTTTTAATTGTATATTCTGTTGGATGTTTCTCATACACCTCAAGCTATACGTGAATAAAAGTAGTTTATTCTTTTTCCAATCTGATGATCTCTTATTTCTTATTTTGGCCTTGTTACATTGGCTAAAACTTCCAGTACAATATTGATTGTAAGTGGTAGGAGCAGCTATCAGTCCTTGCTCTTGATTTTAAGGGGAAAACTAACATTTCACCTTCAGGTCTGTTAGCTGTCCCTCTAACTGATTGAAGAGGCTTTTTCTAGTCTCAGCTTCTTGAGAGAGTTCGTATCAGGAAAGGCTCTTGGATTTGTCACATCCTATTCCTGTATCTATTGAGATGATTTTATATATATATATGTTTTGTTTTGTATAGTGCATTTCAATGATCGCTCTTTCATTAATAAAACAATCTTGCATTCCTGACACTTGTTACCAAGTTTGTATATTACAATTACAATTTTTGTATATTAGTAGATTTCAACATCAGTTTTTCTTGGAATTTCTGCATCTATGTTGATGAGGAATATTGATCTATTGCTGTCTTCCCTATAGTATCTTTGGTTTTAGTATCACCATAATGCATTTAGAACGAGTTGAAAAATATTCTCACCTTTTCAATTTTCTGGAGAAGTTTCTGTAGCATTCAGATTATGCGGGTGAGTCAAAAATGTATTGCTCCAAGGGTTTCAATTCAGACATGCATGGGTTTATTCTATTTTTTTTTCCTGCTCACACGGAGACGCTAATCACGTATCATGAGAGCTCCAATCATCATTTTATCTCTGTTCTCCTAAAGGAGGAACAGGTAAGGATTACCCTTACTGACGATGCATGGGTTTATTCTAAAAGCAAAGTGAGAAAAGTGTTTAAACATGTCTCGGCTATCAGGAGATAGCTACAGACACATTCTCTTGGTAGTACACTTGCCTTAGACTTGTTATTTTAGGCGCTGTCAAGTTGGTTCCATCCCACATAGACCCTATGCACAAGAGAATGCAACAGTGGCTGGTCCCACACCACCCATCGCTTGTTGCCATTTGAGCCCATTGCTGCTGCCACTGTGCCAATCCATTTGGGACTTCTTCTTCTCTGACCCTCCACTTCACCTAGCATTATGTTCTTCTCCAGGGACTGGTCTCTCTAGGTAACATGTCCAAAGAACTACAGAGGAGGCCTCACCATCCTTGCGTCCAAGGAGCCTTCTCACTGGACTTCTCCCCAGACAGATTTGTTTATTCCATGATACTTTCAACATTCTTCACCAATCCATAGTTTAAATGGCCCAATTCTTCTTTGATCTTCCTTATTCAATATGCAATTTCCACATACATATGATGATTGAGAATAGCATGGCTTGGGCCAGGTACATTTTGGTCCTCAAAATGACATCCTTGCTTATCAACACTTTAAAGGAGTCTTGTGCAACAGATTTGTCCAATGTAATGTGTCATTTGCTTTCTTGATTGTTGCTTCAGGAGCATTGATTGTGGGATTCAAGCAAGATGAAATCTTGGACAACTTCAGTTTTTTCCCCTCTATTTAGCATGGTGTTATTTATTTGTATTGTTAGGGTGTCTTAAAAATATATATCACATCAGTGAGTTTGCTGGATCAATTAAATTCAAAGCAGAGTTGAACCTGTATAGTAATGGGACTGATTTGGGGGAACCTACTGAGGTAATCTTGATAGCTTTTCTTATAGGACACAGGATGATCATGAAGGCTGGTTATAAGGATTTTTTTAAATTATTATTAAAATTGCATTCATGAGGAAGAGCCCAGGAAAGCTGCACTGAGGGCTCATGTTCAGTCTTTAAGGGTGGTAAGGTCTGTCCTTTGAGAATTGCATTGGGAAACCTTATCTCATCCAACTTACAGCTCCTTATCTTGTCCCCTTCAGACTTCCTTTGGTTTATAAAGCTAGAGACCATTGCAAAAGAAGACGATTGGATCTTTCAAGGATGCCATAACTGACATGCTATTCTGACATGATATAAATTGAAGCGTGCAGAATTTCTGGGAAAGGGTCAATGAGAAGGAAATACTGCCTTCATATGTGCATAGACCTAGCTGGGAGATCTGTTGTGAAAGAATAGCTTCACATTTTGATATTTTTGTTCAGTAAAGGCGTCTATAATTTTGTAGCAATACTTTTTGACTAACACTTGTATTTCTTTCTGAGATATTCCATAGAATTTACCAATAAAGCTCTCTGGCCCTGGAGTTAACTTTTGTGGTAAAGTTTTTAACAACAAATTAAATGGCTTTATTAGATATACTCAGGTTATCTGTTTCTTCTTGAGTGAGCTGTGACGGTCTGTGGCTTTCAAGACAATTGTCTGTTTCGTCTGTTTGTGAATTGATTGATATTCTCCAGTTCCTCCTTCTGTGCGATAGCCTGAAAAGTCCACTCAGGCAGCTTCACCTTACTTGTTTCTGATTTCTCAAGGATCCCTGTCTTTTGTTGTCTGATGCCCAGGGTCTTAAAAATCCATTTTTTTCTATCTTTTGAGTGTTTGGTTTCTATTACTCCATTTTTCCCAGAAGAAGGTATTTTTAAAATATGGAAAAGATGTTCTTAGAAGTCAACTCTTTGACATAGGCTTAAAGAAAGTACCAGAAGTGATTTGTATATATATATATACACTTGGCCACTTTTATTTTTCTGTTCTGGTCCCTTATTCTGTAGAAAAGCAAAGTCGAAATGACTGCTTGATAAAATCACATGTGCCCGAGAACAGGAAGCAGCCACAGCATTTGCTGTCTTATTTATCAGAATGATAACACATTATAAATCCTGTGGAAGATTTAGCTTTATTGTAGCACAGAATCCCCTATTTTGTTTGTTGGCTTAAATTGTATATAACTATGAAATAGACCAATGCTACTAAACATTAGTAAACATCTTAACAACACATATATTTAATAGTTAGGCAAAAGCCTTCTGCCATGTGGGTAGAATATGATGAAAACAAAAATATTTTCACATAGCACTTATTGAAAACAGATTGTGTACTTAAAGATCATTTCTTTTTGAGTGTCTTTTAAATTTAAATTTAGGGTCCTTAAAGGCTTGTATTTTAAATATATAAGCATATATAAAAATATAAGCATATAGAATAAAAAAACATTATTTCAATTTAAAACACTAGTTTTATAATGTAATGACTCTTATCAAGCATATATTAAAGCAATAGTTTCACTCCATTGGTGTAGTCCCTTAAAAAGAATATAAAGAACAAATGAGTTTGCAAATCAACAAGCCTCTGTAAGTAAACATTATTTATTGTGTAGCAATAGTATTTTTGTTTAACACTACTGCTAGTGTTTCTACTTGCTAAGTGCCACTTTCTTTGTTACAAGAAGCAGTTTCTATCTATTTTAATTACTTGAACATTTCTAGGTCTTAGGTCTTAAAGTTAATTAAGTCTAAACTTTTAAAGTTAATTAAGGGTCTTGAAATTACAACTTAAGTTGGCATTAAAGGACAATAAATCCACTTGATATTAGGCACTTAGGCCTAAAATTTTACTCAGATAAAACAAATGAAGTAGCTATATGGTTTTCTGTAATTTGCAGCATCACTTGAAGATTACATGAGCAGTTTTAAAAGATTGTTCTATTTTAATTCAGTATAGTTTTATATACATATTTCTAGCTTGGCAGTCTTAAATTTCTACTATAATTACTGATTACTCATCTGAACTATAAGTCAGGAATAAGTTATTTCTAATTAATTAGGCACAAAATGGGAGACCCGGCTGCTAAATGCAAGGTCCCTGGTTCAAAATCATCAGCCTCTCCTTGGGAGGAAGCTGAGGCTGTCTGCGCGTGAAAAGGCCATGGTCTTGGAAGCGGAATCCTTTCATGTCCTAAATAGGGCTGCCCTGAGTCAGAATTGACTGGATGGCAGTTTTTTCCCCCTCTTTTAATCAGAAAACAAACTCGAGCTTTATATGAACTAAAATGATGTTTGCATTTCCTATAGATCTTTTACATTTTTTGATTTTAGTTTCACTTTCAAGGAGTTTTTAGTGACAGAGTAGCTAATGTGGGAATATAGGGTTTAACAGAAACATAGTGTAGGTAGTAGTTAGACATTATGTCAGCTAGGCACTACTGGCTGGGGCGGAGTTCAGCCTCTCAACCAGGTAGCAGCCTGGTGACACCTCCTTGGTGTCCTACGTTTTATTGTATAAAGAGTAAGAGACTGGGAACTGCTCTCGCTCTGCTCCTTTTCCTTCTTGCTGCCTGGGACTCTGATCCATGCGATTCTGCACCAACTGGACCGTGATCTTACTGCGTCATGCTTCATCTCTCTGCGTCATCAGCCTGCATTGGTGTATTCCCTGAGTCGGAAGGGTGCTGGCTTGCATCAGAAGCTTGGACTTGAGTTGGACTAGGCAAGGATGAATTTTTGACTCGAAAGTGCATCTTAATTTAAAGTTCTTTCTTGGATATAAATGAGTGTCACCAGTTTGTTTCTCTAGATAATTCTACCTAACACAGTATAGTAGGGTGAATTATAAGATAACATACAATATACGATACAGCGTAGGATAGATTATAATAGGTATTACATAATGTCTGCAATTTTTATCATTGTAATAATTTTGTTTATTATTGACCAAACCCACTGTCATCGAGTTGATTCTGACTCTCAGCTACTTTAGATAGGGCGTGTGAGGCTATAAATCTTTATAAGAGCTGAAAGCCTCATCCTTCTCCAGAGGAGCCTCTGGTGGATTCAAATTGCGACTAGTGGGTTTGAACTATCAAGCTTGTGGTTAGCTGTCAGATGCTCATCTGATAGCAATGCCAGAGCTCCTTACTATTGAAGTTAGGCTTCAATGGTATAAAAGGTAAAATTTTAATATCTAAAGGAAATGAAATCTGAGTTGTTGGTTTGAGATTGATTGAGTTATCTTATTAAGATAACAATGCTGAGAGTAGTGAATACAAGTAATGATGTTTTAAGAAAACAGAATAGCTTTTGGAAACGAATCTAAAAATTAAAATTAAATGGGAATTAAGGAGGTATCTTTAACCTGTAGGAGATTAGATTTTTCTGTAGTTATCTAGTATTTTTGTTTTGTTTTAATGGCTAAGGTGATAATTTCTCCTTTACAAAATAAATGATTACTGGATTTTATAAGGACTTTGACAGAAAGCTTACTGCATTGAGGGAAAGAATGTATTATAATGTATATGTATAATGTATACATATAGTTCCCCCCCGCTATGGTTGACTGATTTCATTGCTTTTTATAATTATGTGGTCCATTCTTTAAGTTCCTGGTCATTGACTAAGTTTTCACTGTTGTTTTCATTATGTTTATTGGTCATTTGTATATTGTCTTTGGAGAATTAAAAGTTCATATTTAAGACTTGTGCTGTTTTACATGGAAGACATTGAAGACAAGGAATTTTGGCAGCATTCATTCAAGAGCTCCTCAAGATGTTTTGATTTAGTCATATTAAAAGAGGCCATTAGTGACCATTTGTGGAAAATTAAATATGGTCACAAATTGGCTGCAGATCCTGTTACTTGCCATAGTAATAGAATGTGGCGAGTTCTACGTCCACCTCCTATTGAAAAGCTGTCCTGAGACTGTAAGGAAGCCAGGCCGGTCCACTGAAGGATGAAAAACAAACTAAAGAAAAATAAAATAAAATAAAAATGTAAAACAAACAAACTAAAGGAGTGACTGGCCCTCTAGCATCGCTGCCTGGCAGCTGCTTGAGAACATCACGGTCCACCAGCCCAGCTGACCGACTTGAATGGAACAAATGCATAAACTCAGAGAAAACCAGGCAGAACTATTCCGCCAACTGTAAAATATGTAGAATAATAAATAAGTATTTTTAATTATTTAAATTTTCACGTTGCCATTTGGCAGTAGTTAAATAATATAATATTATAAATTCAAATTATCTCTAGTTTAATAATTCTATGCTCTTAAGTATTAGAGTTTTCCCTGATAATATTTCAGTATTTAAAATGTCCTCTTGAGCCCTTCGCTGGTGGATCTCTTTGTTGTGCATTCGATCACTTCATGGTCACATAGTCCTAGTGATGGAGTACTGGGTTATGGGTTGGGTTGCTAGCCCCAAAGTCCATAGTTCAAATCCATCAGGTGTTCCTTGGGGAAAAGATGAGGCTTTCTGTTGCCATGAAGATTTATAGCCCGAGAAACCCACAGGTGCAGCTCAACTCAGTTCAAAAAGGGTCATTCGACTCTATGGCAGTGAGTTTTTGCTGTGATGGCACACAGATGGCAAAATTATTTTTCAAAATTCCTTTGATTTTGGAAATTCTCAGCCAGCAGCCAAGCCTCTCTCTGGTCCTCATTCTCTCACTCACCTGGTCTCTTGGCCTTTGTCTCCAAGGACCAGGAAGGTGGCCTGGCCGAAACTGTTCAGCTCTCACGTGCATATGGGGGGACCGATGACCTAGGTGAGGCATACCTTCATCTTCCAAGCAAAGTCCTTGCCCTTCAATCCTTTAAAGAGGTTTTGTGCAATGGATTTGTTCAATGCACTTTGTCATTTGATTTTCTGATGACTGCTTCCATGAGCCTTGATTGAGGATCCAAGCAAAACTAAATCTTCAACAACTTCAAGCTTTTCTCCATTTATCACAATGTTATTTACTGGTACAGTTGTGAAGGTTTTTTAATTCTCTTTACATTGAATTGCAATCCACATCCATAAATGAATATAATCCTCTAAAAGCTGATTGAGGTCCTCAATAACTTTTAAAAATATAAAGGAATTCTGAGGCCATAAGTTAATTAATTGGGTAGCTCCATATCTACAAGGTTCTCAAAAATTCTCACAAAGCGCAAAGTCCTATAAGTAACCTTTAAATAGATATCTTTGTATAGAAAATCTGAGTCAAACCAAATATTCCAGCCCAAAGGTATAATAGATCTAAAAAAAAAAATGAGCAGAAGACAGTACAGTCACAGAATTCCCTAACTATCCATACCAACACCAAACTCATCTCCATCAAGTTGATTGCCACTCATAGCGACCCTATAGGGCAGAGTAGAAATGCCCATATTGGGGAGAAGAAAGCTTCGTCTTTCTCCTATGGAGCTGCTGGTGGGTTTGAACTACTGACCCTGTGATTTGTACCCCAACTTCTTTTTGTGTTTCTTAAGTCATTTTTATTGGGGGCTCATACAGCTCTTATCATAATCCATACATATATCCCATTGTGTCAAGCACATTTGTACATATGCTGCCATCATAATTTTCAAAACATTTTCTTTCTACTTGAGCCTTTGGTATCAGCTCCTCATTTTTTCCCTCCTTCCCCACCCTCCCTCCCTCATGAACCCTTGACAATTAATAAATTATTATTATTTTCATGTCTTACACTGGCCAATGTCTGATACACCCACTTTTCTGTTGTCTATCTCCCTGGGAGGGGGTTATATGTAGATAATTGTGATCGTTTTCCCCTTTCTCCCCCCACCTTCCTCTTCCCCTCCTGGAATCACTACTCTCATTATTGGTCCTGAGGGGTGTATCTGTCCATCATTCCCTGTGTTTCCAGCTCTTATCTGTACCTGGGTACAATGTTCTGGTCCAGCTGGATTTGTAAGATAGAATTGGGGTCATGATAGTATGGAGTGGGGTGGGGTGGGGTGGTGAAGAGAAGCATTAAAGAATTCGAGGAAAGTTATATGTTTCATTGATGCTATACTGCACCCTGACTGGTTCATCTCTTCCTTGTGACCTTTCTGTAAGGGATGTCAAATTGTCTACAGATGGGCTTTGGTTTTCCACTCCGCATCCCCTCTCATTCACATTAACATGATTTTTGTTTCTGGGTCTTTGATGCCTGATACCTGATCCCATTGACACCTCATGATCACAACAGGCTGGTGTGCTTCTTCCGTGTGGGCTTAGTGGCTTCTCAGCTAGATGGCTACTTTTTATCTTCAAAGTTTGAAGACCCCCAGACACTATATCTTTTGTTAGCCAGGCACCATCAGCTTTCTTCACCACATTTTCTATGCACCCATTTTGTCCTCAGAAATTGTGTCTGAAAGATGAACATCACGGAATGCTGAGTATCCCAACTTCTAATTGCTATGCCACCAGGTCTCCTCAACATCCATAGAATTCCTTAAAATAAATGACCATAATGTTAATGTATTTTATTGAGTTAACCTTCTCAGGGTACATGGAAATCCTCTACTTGTCGAATCACCTCTCCAGAGCTCACTGATAGGACCCAAACCATCTTTCCAACGTTTTATCTTGGATGGCAAGATATGGCAAGATATTTCAAAATTAGACTTGAAAATCTTATTTTTAAAATGACTAAATAATATCCCTCCTTCCTCCACTCCAAATACCTAGCACACTGATGACTATAGAGTCAATTATGACTCACAGCAACCCAAAATGGCAGAATAGATTCTGAGACTATAAATCTCCATGGGAGCAGAGCTCGTCTTTCTCCACTGGAGTGCTTGGTGGGTTTAAACCACCAACCTTATGGTTAGCAGCCCAGTGCTTAACCCACAACAGTACCAGGACTTTTACCCCAATGACGCCCACTTTTTTATCTCTGTGAATAGATTATGCTACAGGGCAAAAAAGGACTATGCAGATATACTAAAGGCTGTAGACCTTAAAATGGGTGTTCTAATGATATAAACCAGTGGTTCTCCACCTTCTTAATGCTGTAACCTTTTAATACAGGTCCTCATGTTGTGGTGACACCCCCAAATCTAAAATTATTTTAGTTGTTACTTCATAACTGTCATTTTGCTGCTGTTATGAATTGGGCGACCCCTGTGAAAGGGTCTTTCCACCCCCCAAAAGGTCACAACCCACAGGTTGAGAACCACTGATATAAACCCTCAGCTGCAGAGAATGTTTTCAGGGTAGAAATAGAAGTTAGGCATAGTTGAAGTGAGAAAAGACTTGAAGTAGTATTGTTGGTTTGAAGATGGAGGAGAGATGCAGGCAGAATTAAAGAATTTAGATAGGCTCCTACTTAATAGCTTGCAAAGAAGCCATGACCTCTGTCCTGTAACCATAATGAACTGAACTCAATCATCGACCTGAATGAATTATTCCCAGAGTGTCCAGAAATGAATGCAGCCCTGCTGACACCTTGATTTCAACTTTGTGGGACTTTAAGAAGAGGGCCGACTGAGTCATGTGTATCTGGATTTCCAAATAAAGACCTACTGTGAATTAGTATATTTGTTTTGCTTTAAGGTGCAAAATTTTTGGTAATTTGCTTAGGCATAATAGAAAACGAATGTGATAACCATTGTAATTTAATAGATAAACACTCTAAAATTGAGTCCAATTTTTCTCATCTCAACAAAATCTTCCTTTTTTTTTTTTTAAAGTACCAAGGATCTCAACAGCCTGCCTGGGATGTTGTTGATCCCTTCAGCCCTAGTGGGGTCTTGAGAGAAGGTAGCTCTTGATAGGACCTCCAAACTGATATACAAACCTTTCTGGGAGAAATTGTGAGTGTCTGTTAACATTCCATTATCATTGTGCTGTACTTGAAAAGACTTTTAACAGGCAACTCAGAGATTTCTCTTGATAAAGATATTTCTAAAGAAAGAGTGGCTCAACAATCATAACTAGATGGGACAGGAACAACAACAACAACAACAACAAATGACTGTTGGTTCAAGGTCTATTGACAGTTCGCCTGGGATTCTATTTTCTCAAAAGTCCAAAACCAATTAAAATTAGAATATTGCATCAAGACCCCGCCCCCCGAAATGCTCATTCCCTCCAGGATACAAATTGAAAATGATATTACAATACATGTTCTTCCAGGCCCTGTCAGGGGTGGGATATTTTTTCTTTGCTCTTTCTCTTTCTCCTGAATTATATGTCATTTCATGCATTACTTCTTGAGAGGCACCTACTGGGACTGATTCTGTCCCTCCCTGTTGCACAGTCATAATGGACCTCACCCCTCCACAACTTTCATTACAGTTGCCAAATGATATTTATTTTAACCATATTTAATTTTAGTGCAGGAGGCAGTCTGCTCTTTTACTTAGTTGACTCTAAGCTCCCAATGGACAGAGGTTAGATCTATTTTGTTCCTTATTAAATTCCTAATAACTGAGCCATCCTTCCTACCTAGTAAATGTACAGTAGACAGTTTGTAATGAATCTATAAGTGATGTACCATTAGAGTCTGGTGAGATATGAATATTATTAATGGGAAAATTGGGCTGGTGCTTTTTTTATCAACACTTGGGAAGACTGGTTCGATGTATGTACAGTGTGCATGTCTGAAATCCATTGCTTTAGCTTACATGTTGTTGTTTTTTTTAAAGATTTGATTTGAACAAATATTGTTTTGGTGAGGAAGAGATACTGGTCTATTTCATAATGAGAGGAATTTGCCCTTCAGTAAGTTTACTGAAATCGAATAGAAAATGAGAAGTGAGAGACTCTTCTTAGGCTTCCCATTAGTATTGTACTAAATAGAAAGCACCTCTAGGAAAAGAAAATACCTTTTTACAGCACAACTAGCAATGGCAACGTGGCAGAGAGACTGGGAGCAGGTCTGGAAAGTGGAAATGTAGTCTTCGTGATTATAAATAGGTGCCACATCCAGCCATTATACAAAGGACGTCTCTACAGGGAGAAGTTCTGAGGCTCTTTGTTTGAGTGGGTTTCTATTTAGAATATGAAATATTCATTGCCCACCATGCTTCCTTGCTTTCCTATCCACACACCATTCTTCTGGACACCTACTTATTCTTTTAGTGAATAGGTGTAGAATATCGTGGTGCTTAGAAAAATCTCTTTGTAAATGTTTTTCTTTGCTTCTTTAGCCAGGAGCCAAGAATATCGTGTGCTTCTGTTTGGGGAGTGGAACAAAAAGAGCCTCTGAAAAATATGGATGGTGTAGCTGAGATAGGATGGCAGTATTTTTCAGAAACACATTTTTATAGAACCAGATGGTCTGGTATATTCTCAAACAAATATGTCACCTATAATTTGATGAATACCTTCCAAAGTAGGATAACTTTTTCAGTAGAGAACAGATGGTATCAATCAAAAGCATATCAAGACACTTTAAGGCAAACTCAATGGCACAAGTGATTTAACCAAGATTTGCTCCAATGTCCCGAGCATGTTTTAGGGGCTAAATTTTGTCATCTGCAATAAGTCAGCCTCATTTCCAAACGTCACTCCATGGAGAATTAAATGCAACATGTTTTATATGCTACCTACAGAAATAATGAAAACTCCGAAGTTGCCTTCTGTGTTTTTGAATTATCATGCATGTTCATGGAAAAGTGCATATCTAAGTGTTAAAAAAACTACAGTTTATGGTCAAATATAAAAATATTTTAATAGGACTCAACTAAATTTTACCAGTGGGGAGTAAAATGGTATTAATAAAAACTTTAATAATTTCTTTCCATAAAGATGCTGAAACAAGAATTTAAGAGAAGAAATCAAATTCGAAAGTGGCGGGTCCAGATTAATAAACAAGTTTCAGAGTATAAGAGTAACATGCAGATAAAGTGTAACAGCGCCCAGGTTCGGCAACCCCAGGTACTGGCACGTGGCTAATGGTGACTAATGGTCAACACTATCAATGTGCAAGGGGGTAGTGAAAATTAGAACACTGTCTCTCTAATACCGAGATAACCCTCACCCAGAAAACCAAGCCCGGTGGCACCAAGGAGATTCTGACTGGGTTGGACCATTCCCAAAGGTTTCAGAAGTTGTGAATCCTCACAAGGACAGACTGCCCAATGGGCTCTCTCGGAAGGAAGACTTGTCATGCAGCTAGCTCTCAGGTCATCCGCCAGAAGGCACTTCTCAGGGGGACAGAGGAGGCTTTCTAGTCCTAAAAAGAGCTACAGTCTCAGACACTCAGGGCAGTTTGACCCATCCTGCAGGGTTGCTGTGCATAGCAATCACCTCGATGGCAGTGAGTTTGAGGCTGAATCTCATTGTGTCCACTGGGCTCCCGAAGCAATCATAAGCCCCCTACTAACCAGTTATTTAAAACTCATCATGACCCTACGGGACAGAGGCTGCAAATCGTTAAAGGAACCTAAAACCTCCTCTTCTGTGGAGCAGCTGGTGGTTTTGAACGGCTGATCCCAAGATTAGCCACCCATCTGGTAACCTACTCTGTCACCGGGCTTCTGAGGTAATTATGTTGTTAATTCAGGACACATATTTGAATGAAAAGGATCACTTCTTACAGTTAGAAGAGGATTATAGATATGAACTCAGACTGCCCATGGCAGATTAAGGTATGTGTTTACTCCGGATAACTAATGCTATGATGAGTCCAATTGTTTCTGAGTAGCAGAAACAAGTTGGAAAGTTACTACATCTTAGTCGCTTTGGATATGGGCAGTAGCAATTGCATAAATGGCATAGATATTTATAATTCTGTTTTTCAAAACAGACCTGAAAACTTAAATATACATTTGTTGGTTAAAATGCAATGAGCCTAAAAAAATAAAATAAAAATAAATGTAATGAGCTTTGAATTCTGTTCACAAGTGTGATGTAATAGATCATGGATGTGATATTTAGGGGTTTTTTGGGTGCCAACATGGCAGCTATAGGAAGATATGATGAGTCTAGCTTGTCCATCAGGTCACTGCCTGATGGTGCCTCCTTGTAGGCTGTCGTTCTCATAAGGAGGATCCTGGGAATTTCATCTCTCCCTCTCTGCCTTCACCTTACTGTGGAGCATGCACAGAGACCTGACAGAGCCCCCTGGAGATCTGCCAGAGCCCTGTGATACTTCCACCACCATTGGATCCACAAGACTTTTTACCCGCTGACCAGTGATGTTCCTGCATTCTGCGTCATTGCATGTGACTTGGGGAGTCTAAAGAGAGACTTAAGGACTAATATCAGACTTATGGACTAGTATTGGACATACAGACTTAAGTTGGACTGGGTGGGGATACTTTCTTGATATCAAGCTCTTTCTCACACATATGTGAGTGTTTCTGGATTTGTTTCTCTAGTCAACCCGGGCTAACACAATGGAAAAGCTAAAACCCCACTGTAGAAAATTAACAGAAAAAATTATTTAAATTGCAAATTACTTAAAAAGACTTTGAAGAGCTATGTAATTGAAATCTCTTTAAATATTAATGAGCAAAAAACCATGAATTTTCAGATGAATTCATGATTGTTAGTCATTTTCTACTCTGGAAGGATTTTTTTTTCTCCCTACTCCATGCAGGAAAAAGATGACTGGCTTTAATATCCGAAAAGGTTTCCTGCTGAGGGGAGCTTTGGATCATTGTATTGCTGTGGGTAGGTGCTGTGAAGACATTCAGACCCAGAGTGAGCCTCGGTGCCACAGAATGAGGCATTGCCTGGTCCTGCCTTTCTACCCAGTCCCTGCTACCTTTGAACCCATTGCTGCGGCCATTATGTCAATCCATTTCCTTGAGGGGCTTTCTCTTTTGGGCTGAGTCTATATTTTACCAAGCACGATGTCCTTCTCCAAGTTGAGAAGATATGAATTGGAAAGCTGATGTTACAAGTTTTATGAAACATTCCCCCAAAGTCCCACATTTCAGTAAGAGAGTGTAAACTACCGCAGCTATATAGAATGGCTATAAAATGAAATGACAGGAATTAAAGGTAGGAAATGCTTTGACAAACTAAACAGAGGGGGTTGGAAGTTGTGTTACCGATGTTATTTTTATCACAGTTTAGTTATAGCTCTTTATTAACCAAAAAGCCGGTTATTCAAACATGAAATGAAGAGTCTTAGAAACAAATATGGTTTGATAAGAAACTAGCAGATCCTTAGCATGTTCGGCACACAGATGAAGTAAACGTCCCAGTGACGATGGTGCAGGATTGGGCGGTGTTGAATTCTGTTGCACAAGGGTGGAGATAGTCACAACTGACGTGAGGGCACCTCACAACAACAATGCCATTTGATGATCTTTCAAGAGTCTGTGTAAAGGAGTCGCATGACTTGTCCTTTGGGGCCCAGTACAGCCTTTCACTGACAGCTACATCTTGCATTTTCCCCTCTGGAGTTGGTCCATCAGCAGTCAGAAATGAAAAGTCCCAGAAGTAGAGGCTGGGTTATTGGCACCTGTAGGTGTAGGACAGGGTCGAATGTAACACTATTCACCATTACACGTGAGCAAGACTGCATAGAAGTGAAATTTTGCCCTCATTTATGCCTCTACTCACAATTTATGCACAGATGCTACACCATATTTTATCTGAAATTTAACATGTTTTCTTAAACTTTCCATAGCACACATTTCGGTTTTAAGAAAATTTCAGAAATGAAAGAAATTTGGAAAGACTATGGGAAAACTCAAGTAAGCCTAACACAGAGTTTAATGCTGCATTAAATTTTCACATTTTTTCTCACAATAAAAGCACTAGAAATGATCTTGGACTTTTTTGGGGAAATAGCCTTCACCATTACTTTTACTGTTTGTGGCTGCGTGTGCTTTTCCCATTACCTTTGTTTGATTTATATTATTATCAAAGTTGTTACACTTCTATTTGCGAGGCTTGCAGTAACGGATATGAAGTGCTCACCATTCTTTTGATAGTGTTGAGCAAAATATTTGCTGTTCACAGGTTATCCTAGAGAGAACATGTTGTAAAGTAATAATATCTCCTAAAAAGCGAAGGAAAAATTATGCCTAGATTTGGATAAATATAAACTCTTTTTAAACTTCCATAACTTCAGAGTTGAGAGACTAGATCATTTTTCTACTCCAAATGGAAGTAGACAAATAGTTCCAGTGGTGTGAGCTTTTATTAGGCCATTTATTTGATTCATGATTCATAAAGCACCTTTGTAGGAAAGCTATCCAGCGTCTAAGCCAACATACTGACTTTAAAGATATGCCTTTGCCATCATTCTCCACAATCTGACTGGAGCAACAGGGAGCACTGACAACATTTAAACTCAGTGTCTTTCAAAGTTAAGAGAAGTGTACTTAAAATACTGTTGGCAAAAATAAACGGAAGACTGATCAGGGAACACAAGGCAACCTAATTGGTCTCTTTTGGAGCTACATGTAGAATTTAATTATAAATTGAAAACTGATAATATTTTCATTTGTGTTACTACTCTTTTCCTCACCTTCAGAAAAATGAAAATGGTTGCTGTTTGATGCCATCAGGTTCATTCTGAAACTATGTATACAACATGGATTTAGAGCCCATTGTTGTAGCCACACTGTCTATCCACCTCTTTTCACTGACCCGAGACTTTACCAACCATAATATTCACAATAGATTCAGGAATTCCTCCAGAAAATGTTCAAAGTATGCGACTTCTAAGGAGCATTCAGGCCATCCTTCATTGACGGCCGGTTTGTTCATTCTCTTGTCCGTCCCTGGCATAGTGCTCAGGGTGCTTCACCAACGCGATGATTTGCACCCATGCTTCCATTCTTCAGTTCCCTTATTCATTGTCCAAATTTTGTATGCATGGTCAAATTTTATGTCGATGATGCAATGGGAAGTATCATGACTTGGTGAGTCATACGTTAGTCTTCAAAGTGACTTTTTGCCTTGCAGCAACCTTATCATGTGATTTCTTGACTGTTGTTTCCATGGTTTTGATGCTGAATCCAAATAAAATGAATTCTTTGGCAAGCGCAATGTTTTTCACATTTAACATGATGCTATTTATTAGTTCAGCTTTGAGAATATTTGTTTCCTTTAGGTCAAGGTGTAATTCATATTGAAGGTTGTATATAGTCTTTGATATTCATCCATAAGAGCTTCAAGTCCTCTGCTTTCAGCAAGCATGGTGGTGCCATCTCTATACCACAGGCTGTCAATGAATCTTCCTCTAGTCCCGATGTTTCATTCTTCTTCATCTAGTCCAACGTCTCTGATTACTGCTCAGAATACAGATTGAATAAATCTGGGGAAAAGCTACAACCCTGAACACCTTTCTTGGTGATAAGCCATGCAGTGTCCCCTTGTTCTGATTGACTATAACTGTCTCTTGGTCAATAGCAGATTCTGCTTGTCCATAATTTAAGTATTCTTGAATTCCCATTCTTTACAATCTCATCTATAAGTTGTGATCCTTTGCATAATTAATAAACCACAGGTAAACACCTTTCTGGTATTCTCTGTTTTCAACCATAATCTATCTGACATCAGCAATTACATCTGTCATTCCACATCTTCTAACTCTGGCTTGGATTTCTGGCAAGTCCCTCTTTCCGTGGTACTGCAGTCATTTTTGAATTATCTTCAACAAAATAGTGATCTTCTTCACTATCATTATGAAGATTGAGCCTATTGTTGCAGCCAACACGTCAATCCAACTCCTCGATGGCCTTCCTCTTTTTCATTGACCTTCCACCTGACTGTGCATAATCTCTCCATATTACGTGTCAAACATATTCTAGACAAACTCTCACCCTGCTGGCTTCTAAGGACCATTCTAACTGTATTTGTTCCAAGATAGATTTCTTTGTTCTGGAAGTCTGTGGTATTTTCAACATTTTAATGTTTTGGTCTTCCTTATTCACCATCCAACTTTCCTCTGCATATGAGACTTGGGTCAGTCACAGGGTAGTCTTGAAAATGACATGTTTGTTCTTCAAACCTGTCTTGTGCAACAGAGTTGCCAATGTAGAATATACATTCTGATTTCTCCACGGTCGCGTCCATGGAAAGCTCACTGTCAACAAGTCCGCTCTGACTCACAGTGACCCTGTAGGACAGGGTAGACCTGCCCTTGTGGCTATTTGAGACTGTAGCTCTTTATGAAAGCAGAAAGCGTCTTCTTTCTTTTGAGGATCAGCTGGTGGTTTCCAACTGGGCTGCTTACCACAGGTCAACAGTTCAAAACCATCAGCCACTCCACAGGACAAGGATGAGGCTTTCTACTTACATAAAGAATTATAGTCTAGGAAACCCAGTGGGGCAGTTCAACTCTGTCTCTAGGTTGTTATGAGTCGAAACTGACTTGATATCAGTGAGTTTTTGTCTTTCCTTTGGGCTTCCATGAACATTGACTGCAGATCCAAGCAAGACTACATCCTTCAAAGCTTCAGCCTTTTATCCATTTACTATATTGTTGTCTATTGGTCTAATTGTAAGGATTTTCATTTTCTTTACAAAGACTTACAGTCTCAGAAAACTGCAGGGGAAGTTTTATCCTGTCCTATAGGGACATTATGAGTTGGAACCAACTCGATGTTAGTGAATTTTGGTTTTTATATCGATTGGCAATCCATATAAAAGGCTATAGTCCTTAATCTTTATCAGCAAGTGCTTCAAATCCTCCTCCCTTTCAGCAAGCAAGGTTGTGTCATCTGCATATGATGTTAATATGTTAATATGCCTTCCACCAATCCTGATGTTGCCTTCTTCATATAGGTCTGCGTCTCAGAATATTTGCTCAGCATAAAGATCAAATAAATATGGCAAAAGGATAAAACCCCAATGCACACTTTTCCTAATTCTCAATCATGTAGTGCTCCTTTGCTCTGTTTCTCTTGATCCATGCACATAATGAAGTAAGTGTTCTGGAATTCCAAATGTTCTCAATATCTGCCATAGTTTTCTATGATATAAACATTCTGATACCTTTGCATAGTCAATAAGTTATTGAAAGATTAATGATATTGTTCAACCATTTCCATATTCTGTTAGATAAGCTTTGTTTGTAAGAAGCACAAATAGGTATCTCAGGAAGTCTGCCCATTTCATTGTAACACCTAATTAAGTGTTACAGAGACTCTGAAACTTGCTCTTGAATGTGGAGCGCTAAAAAGGATGAAGACATGAGAAAGTAAATGAGGTGGACATATTCCCCAGGGTGACTCCAAAAGACGAAGTAAAGTATTATCCAGTATTGGAAAATAGCATTATCACCACAGAGAAGAATAGTCAGATGTTGTTATGTTTTTAACTGGAACCAGAATACTGTGGTGATGATTCGTTATCATGAGTCCTACAGTCTGAGAAATTGATCTGAGCCAGGGACATATATGAACTTTGGGTGGATGGGGAGTTTGATGCCGTTCCAAGAGCTGGGTTCCAACAGTCACAGACAACGCTGTTGTCCATTCGTTTCGATGAGGAGAGCGGTTCACACAATGCACATAAATTCTGTAAATGTTTTCCATTCCTTATAATGGGCATTTACACTTTTCTGATAACATAATTAGAGAGGCAAATAATAGCACATGGAACAGAATGAAGCTGTGTAGACAAGAGGAGAGCCCACAATTACTCTTAACACTCTATCCCATTAGAGTTAAAATCTTCAAAATAAATGCTTTTAGAAAGTGTTAAACATTCTCCTAGTAACCAGAATTTTTATCTTTTGGGGGATAAGTTTCACAGTAAGAAAATATTAAAAAATGCTTAACTATTGGTGGAATTGGTGCCATGGGAAATGTTTTGTTTCAGCTTCTCTCTGAGTCCTGGCTAGCAAGACTGATTACTGTCCTAGCCAATAACATTATTGGTGATGGATAGTGAGTTAGTTAATTGTGCCAGCCTGGCCGATAATCACATGTGGGGCTAATTGAAAGGTCGAGGGATAAATGGGTGGTGAGCCTCGCCTTTCTAGTTCTCGGGTCTCTGGCTTTGTGATGGTTGCACCAGGTGCAGCTGCCTTAGCAGTTCCCTGCTTCAGCTTGCAAGATCGACTTCCTACAAGACATCCCCAAGGAGAAGCTACATGGACCTATCCCGATGCAGCCCTGGGTGCTGGAGCAGCCATGTGGAGACCCCTGGTAGTGCTGAGATGCTTGTTCTTTCACTGACTCAGCTTTCCTCCTGCAGTCGGCATCATTGCCTCTGTTTTGTGAGGTGGAGGACTTTGTGGACTGGTGTTGGATTAATGGGTTAATGTTGGACTTGTGGGCTTGGGCAGCATGGTTGGGATGTTTTCCTGATGCACATTTTATTTACATAAAACTCTCTCTTATACATGAGTTGCTGTGGATTTGTTTCTCCAAAGTACCCAGACTACTACAGATAGGATTTTGGAATCTCATGAATTCTATTTTACTTTGCTAGATCCTATTAGGAAATACTACCTCAGATTTATCTCTTTGTGAATAAATCATCAAATCTAATGTCACTGAATGACTTTGAACTCATGGTACCCTCCCCCACATGTTTCAGAGTAAATTTTTCTCAGATATAATCTTTAGGAGCCCTGGTGGTGTAGTAGCTATGTGTTGGGCTGCTAACTGAATGGTCATCAGTTCAAAACCACCAGCCATCTGCTCAGGACTTTCTACTCCCGTGTATAGTTACAGTCTTGGAAACTTACAGGGAGAGTTCTACCCAGTCCTCTAGGGTTCCTGTGCATCAGAACGGACTTGATGGCAGTCATCTTTGAGGTACCCTTTAAAAGAGTACATCACCCAAACCCTTTTTCCTGAGTAACCACTGGGTGCATTTGAACCACTTTTCAATGGCTAATTGCGATCAACCATTTGTACCCCCAGACTTCTTGGCCTCCCTGATGAGTATGTGAGTAACTCTCTTCTTCACTCTTTTCCCCCCAAATAATAATGACTTTTGAATATTTAGTGTTTTTGTCTTTTAGTTCACAATGAATCATTGTGGTAATCAGTGTTTGTGCTGTCATTTCCGTTTTCCATATGTGCTGAGCTGTTGAGAGTTGAAGAAGTGAGGGGACTTACCCAGAAACCTCAGCTGTTCCCTATGAAGACTGTTGCTGATGTTGTCGTGAGGTGTCGTCAAGTCCGGTCTGACTCAGAGACCCTGTGTCCAACAGAGCAGACACCGCCCGGTCCTGCGCCCGCCTCCCAACTGTTCTTGTGTTTGCGCTTATGGTTGCAGTCCCTGTGTCCATCCATCTTGTTGAGGGACTTCCTTTTTTCTTTTTCTTTTTCTTTCTGCTCCTCTGCTTACCTAGCATGATGCCCTTCTCCAGGGACGGGTCTCTCCCGACAACATGTCCAAGGTATGTGGGACCAAGTCTCACCACCCTTGCCTCTAAGGAGCATTCTGGCTATAATTTTTCCAAGCCAGACCTGTTTGTTCTCTTTAGCAGTTCATGGAACTTTCGATATTTTTGACAGCACTATATTTAATTCATTGATTTTTTTTGTCATCTTATTCAGTGTCCAACTTTCACATTCATATGAGGTGATTAAAAAATACCATGGCTTAGTTCAGGCTCACTTTAGTCTTTAAGTAAACTCCTCGTTACAACACTTTAAACAGGTCTTGTGCAGCAGATTTATCAAGGTGTCGTGTCCTTTGATCTCTTGACTACTGCTTCAATGAGCATTGATTGTGGAATCAAGAAAGATTTATCATGATATGACCTACTAGCCCAGTTGTGAGGATTTGGGTCTTCTTTACATTAAACTGCAATCTATACTGAAGACTGCAATACTTGATCTTCATCAGCAAATCTCTCAAATTCTCCTCACTTTCAGCAAGCAAGGGTATGTCAGCTGCATATGTCAGGTTGTTAGCAAGCCTTCCTCCAATCCTGATGCTGCGCTCTTCCGCATGTAATCCAGAGTCTGATGACTTGCTCAGCACACAGATTGAATAAGGATGGTGAGAAGATGTAACACTGACACACGTCTATCCTGAGTTCAAGCCGTGCAGTATTCCCGTGATCCTGTTCACACAACTGCCCTTTGATCCGCATCGAAGTTCCGCACGAACAAAAGGAAGTGTGCTAGAACTCCTGTTCTTCTCAAGGCTGTCGAGAGTTTGTTCTGATCTGTAGTACATTTCATTCATTCATTGCCATCCAGTTGATGCCAACTCAAAGCGAGCCCATAGGAGAGAGCAGATCTGCCCCTGTAAGTTTCTAAGTTGTTACTCTTTATGAGAGTAGAAAGCGGTTTTTCTTCCTGGGAGTGGCTGGGGGTTAGCAGCCCATAAGCTAACCACTAAACTACCAAATATCCACACACTATATAACACTGTATATCAAACGTCTGTAAACATGGCTTGTAATCTTCACTACTGACTTTTGAATATTGAAGACTAGAAGCCATGGTTTCAGAATCTTGCTATATAGTGTTATCCTCATGGTATTATGAGAGGGCTTTAAAAAGCTCATGGAAAAATCCATTGTTTTAAATTCTATGTTTCCATGAAATTTTTGAAGCTGCCTTCCTTATAAAAGGCCTTATATATGGTGGCCTTTTCAACTGAGATCCCAAACTTTGTATGCTTTAGCAGCTAACTAGGTTGTTACCAAGGGAGAGAGGAAAAATCCTGTGTTGGAATCATACGGTGTGGGCACTTCTTATTTTATTCTCCTCAAAAATTGCATGCTCTTTTTGCTGTTAATGTTGTATAGTTTTCTACACCAGCAAGAGTTAGCAAGATTGGATGACTTCCAGAAATTAAACTGGGCCCATGTCCAAGATGCCAGGCCAATTGGCAGGATTTTCAGTAGTGGTTTAGCATAACTGCGCACTCGCTAACCTGGATCAAAGAAAGGAATCCCTGAAAGAACAACTGATTTCTCTCCCTCTGGTGCTCTCTCTCTCTCTCTATCTGAGAATAGAGATCCCGTCTTCTGTGGTAGTTTCGAATCTGGAACAGAGTTGTGGGAAAAAATCTATAAGTAATATTTGTAGGAAAAGAGAAACAATAGTTTACCTATCTCTGTGATGTTCCGATTATTTGGCTGGAATAAGCAATGCCTAATTGTATGAAGAGGGCTATGAAAAATGAGTCAATCACACCCACACATGAGGCTAAACAACAGTGATCCCAGATAGCAATTATGTAATATCCAAATAAATGCACCATTCAATGCCTTTGTCTTCCCTGCCCTGATGTTGATGTGTTCATAAAATTATTTTCAGAACATTCCAATATTAGGTATTTGTTTCAAAAAGAAAAAATCTGTCAGAGAGGTGTTTTCTCGTTGGCTTATGAAGGGCTAATATATATAAAACAAATTAAGAAAACTTCAGTAGGGAATCCAAATAATGATAAGTTTCAAAGAGTGATGCCATAAAATAGAATCACCCTATAGTTAACGGGTCTTTGGATGAGCTCACTGTCCTATCTATGTGTCAATGCACATTACAAAATCCTAAATCCTACCTCTCCTCAAATAAAAGGATCCTGGTGGCTCAATGGATAAGAACTTGGCTGCTGACTGAGAGGTTGGCAGTTCAGACCCATAACAAACTGCCCCACGGAGACTGATATCGCAGCCTGCTTCCACCCAGGCTCCTTGCCCCAGGCATCCTGTGGAGCGGTTCCATTGTGTCCCGCAGGATGGCGATGATTGAGGATTGACTCGATGTGAGTGGGTTTGGTTAGGGTTATCTATTCATATAACAACATTAGGCAAAAATATTTTCTTAAAGCACCCTATTTAAAGTATTGGACAGCTTTGATCATGATAGTTCTTTACAATATTGAACTGACATTAAGTCCTTCTAATTTCCACTCATGCTAATAGTGCCTCTACCCAACTTGGAGCAAAAGTGTTGTAAACTTGCGGGGCTGGCATGAAAAATCAATGTTTGTTCTAAGGCATGTGATTTTTCAACAAACTCGATGAAGGATGGTTTGAACTAGATCTTCTAAATAGTACAAGGGGTAGATAAAGATATTTCATTTTGACAACTTCGTTTTTGATATTTCATACCTTCCATGTTCCAACTATTAACAGGTGTTTGCAATTGTTCTTTCTCCTCTTGAGTCATGCCCACGAGCAATGGAGACCTTGAAGGCTCCGCTCCATCTGTCATTGAGGCCGACTCTGCTTGTTGAGGAGGAAGCATTTCCTCCGTAGGTTTTAATTGTCTTCCAATCTGAGGAGCTCCTCTTGCAGCTTTAATCAGACACGGTCTTGCTGCGATTAAGGCTGTCAGTGGCTGCTCCTTCAGAAGCAGACTGCCTATTCCTTCTTTCCAGTCGGTGCATAGTCTGTCGACTCTGCTTGAATCTGTTCACCACTCCGGTCCTTACTGGTATTTGACATGCGGGTGGCACAGCTTGCAGTGCCAGAGCACTACAAAAGCCAGCACAGTACAGCCAACTGATGGATGAGTGGGGAAGGAAACACATAAAAGTACTTTATATCTTTGCCCAGTTTGTTCTATGTTCACATACCCACCACAGCAGGCCGCTCATCTAAGTGAAGTCCTCGTCTAGACTGGGAATGACACTGGATTTCAAATGTATGTGGACATACCTGCCCCCCGGTGGGACACACGGTTTTGTATTGATTTGGGTCCCTGAAGGTTTACTGCTCTGGGAGGTTTGGGACAGTGACACTCATGGCAGGACACAGTATTCTCATGGCGGACAGCTGAACAGGGCCCCCAAGAGACAGTATCTTCCATGGTTCTAGGGCCAGTGAGCACAGCAGGGGTGCCAGGGCTGGGGGAGAACAAGGGGCAGCTCATGGGAACTTGTGAGAAGACTGCCCCCGGGCCCCAGGGGAGCTGGAGAGCCATGTGGATGAGGTTTACCAGGTGAGCGGAGGAGTAGGCCATGTGGGTTGAGCAGAAATGGTGAACTGTGGGTGGTTACTATTAACATGCTTCCTTAGGTGGCCAACGACTAGTAAGGCAAAGAGAAATAGAGATCAGTGAAGTGATTCTTTTCGACCTATCTTTGAACTTGTTTCATCCTCTAGTCCAGGCAGGACTCTGCTTAGCTGCACGATACAAGGTCGTGTGGTTCAGTCTGAGGAAGGTGAAATATGTGGCAGTTTGCTTCCACCAAGAGTCCCTGCCCTGAGAACACTTCCAGTCCATTCTAGTGTCATTATCCAGCGACAGGCTGTTACAGGAGTTAAGACAGTGTATATGGCATCGTTTGCAGAGCGCTGTATGAACGGCAGGTATGACATCTTTCTTTTGACCAGTGACAGCTTCCCTAGCATCTAACTGCAGCCTTCATGTGGCACCGATTAGTTTGGAATGATTGAAACTTTCATATGTATGCTATTTCTCTGATTATACAAATATATTACTATTAATTTAGTTTAATTCATTATGCATTGATTGAAGGAGCACATACACATTTTAAATTAGAGCTTTACTCTCCTGCTATTTATTAGACTTTACCTGTATCCCCTCCTACTTCACCAATTCTCACTCCAACTCCTTTCTTTTCCACAATACTCTTTCTCAGGGGGCTTTCTGAGATTAAATGGAAGTCAGGAGGAGGCCTGTCCCCCTGCCCCTCATACCAGAGTGCCTTGATGTGCAGTTAGTGGTTTTCATATTTTTTATGCATCTGTTCAAATATGTCTACATTTTGCTTTCCAGCCGTAAACTGCTAGATGCCAGCACCTATATGTGTCAAACCCATTCACTTTGCAGACTGTCTAAAGAACAGCTCTCTTAGATAGAACATTTGAGTGTAGTTAAGGAAAAATCAAACTCACATAATTTGATAGAAAAGCCAAACTTATACTTAGCTGATAAAAACAAATTCCGAGTTTTAAAGGAACTGCCTGATTTTTCCCCCCCTCATTAAATCCTCAGGACAAAAGTGGAGTAGACAATTTTGAGAAAGAGGGGACTACTTAGAGATGCAGTTGAGGTTCTATTGGAAGTTGGCCCTTGTTCTGTAATAATTTAGTCAGAGCAAGACCCAAGTGAGTGCTATTCTTTGGCATAGCCTTTGAAACATAGGCACGGATGGCAGTCATGATTATGGTTTAAATAGAGCCAACTCTTGTCAGTAATTTTTCAAAAATCCCCACAGAGTTACCTGTGGTTCGACAGACAATGATGTTGGTCATCTGTTATTTTGCTGTAGGAAAAGCTACAGCATTCCCACATGGATTTCAGTGCCTGCTCCCGGAAGCCTCTTCTTTTCCATTTGAGGTCAATTAAACCCTGAGTATATGCTGCACTTTAATGCAATTAGCTCCTGAGTCCTAACCAAATTCTAATTTGTGCAATTGCAGCATACTTTTCACTGAATAAGAAATGCCCTGTCATATCCTAGCTGTCATATAATCTCGCCTGGGCTTGTTAAAGCGCGATTACAGTTTGCCACCACGTGTAGCCAGTAGGCTTTCAAAATTTCAGCATGAAATGCTCTCAAGAAAACATTTTTAAAATCCTTTTACATAGGTCATCTCCAGGAGACTACTTTGGGGTTTGGTTATGTGATTATATTTGAATAAATGTGTTTTTCCTTAGTTCAATGATGCGCTTTTGAGGGCTTTTTAAGAAATGGGCTTCCATGAGAGGTTTCCAACCTCACTGGTTGGGTGACAGTTCTGAGCGTTCTGAAGGGGGAACAAAGTAAAATATCAATTAGATGTTATTTTTCTGATACAGATGTCTTCTGGATGTAAAACCATCAGGAAAAAATCCAGAGAATATAAGCATTTTTTGAAGACAGCCTTTGAGTTGTCCAGTTTATTTTCTTATGAAATATTTCACATATTGAAATATGTGATTGAGGTACAATTGGGTTTTTTCCTAAAAAGGGCATCACAGGGCTGCTTGGTTTGCAGGCTGAAGGCCAAACACGCTCACTCCTTGTTAGTTCAAAGAGCTGTTGTTGGAGCTGAGTCTCGCCCGCTTCATTTAGGTATTTCCAGGACTGTGTCTGTAGAGACGGGAGGACCTATGACAAGGGAAAAGCCATCTGGCTCTTTTTTGTTTGTTTTTTCCATTTAAAACAGTGGTCGTTTTATTTGCAAATGTCCATTTTTACATTATGCTGGAAATTGTATCCTTTGCAACTATTTAAACTTATGATGAAAAATTCATATGTCAACTTAGTGCTATGTGAGAGTATACAACCTAGTAGTAGATGAGTACCGAGTCTTTCATGAATATAACCAAACCAAACGCACTGCTAGGCATTGAGTCAATGCCGACACATCGTGACCCCAAACAACAGGGTAGACCTGCTCCCTCGGGTTGCCAAGGCTGCAAATCTTTTAAAAATTAGTTTTATTGGCATATAAGTCACATGTCATAGAATTTAATAGTTCAATCATACTAAGGAGTGGTGTGCAATCATCACCACTCTCAATTTCAGAAATTTCTCCTACATGACGTTTGTTTTGGGTTTTTTTGAGAACAAGTTTGGTGAGTCCTGCCTCAGACCACATTACTTTGATCATCTTTTGGAATCGGACTTGAGTGTGCACATTTTCTAAACGACCAGAGAACAAGACCTCCTATCTCAGGAACAATTACTCTCAGGCTTTGCCCCGTCTCCTGGACTTTGGTTTGTCGTTAACCACAACCACAACTGACTTTTCCCCTCCCTCCCTCCTCCATGTCCCTGAGCCCCATCTCGTACCTGTGACTGTGGCTCCAGTAAGGTATGAGTTGATAGAGTGTTGTTGGAGTGAAGGTGTGCATTTTTACCTAAACCCTTAAAGGTAAGATCTGAACCCAATAGAAACAATATGCATTGCTCTATATATTCACACTCAGGCTTTCTGTTTAGAACTGGAAAAGCTGCAGAGAAACCGGATCGTGCATACATTGCTGCTAAGGGGTGCGGTACAGCCAGGTAGAAAGCACGGTGGTTTATAAAGAAACTCAACATGCAACTCCTCTGCCAACTAATAATTTCACCACTGCATCTTCATCCCAGAGAAATGAAAGTTAGGGGGCGATAAAAACCTGTATATAAATGTATATAGCAGATTTATTCTTAATAGCCCCCAATTGGAAACAACCCAGAAGTCCTTCAGTGGATGAAAATTTAAATAACTGTGGTACATCCACATCATAAACTACTGCTCAGAAATCAAAAAGAGTACCACTGAGGGGCAAACATAGAGCCTCAGAGGGGTGCCAGAGGAATGTGCTGAGTGAGAAAAGTAAAATCCATATCTCACACTCTGTATGATTCCATTTGATAGCATTTTGGAATAACAATTATAGAAATAGATAAGAGATTAGTGGTTGCCAGGGTTAAGGAAGGGCAGGATTAGGAGGACAGGAGGTCTGAGGCTAAAATAGCAATATGGATTTTCTTGATGGGGATGGACATGTTCTATATGTTATTGATGTCAGTATCAACAGCCTGTAGTTTTACAGGATGTTATCCTGGGGAAAACTGGTTAACAGGCACACAAGACATCTCTGCATTCGTCCTTACAATTGCATGTGAAACTAGTAATTATTAAACACATTTAATTAAAAACAAAGATGTCAGAACAAAAGTTTCTCTGATAAATGTTAGACATAACTAAAATGATTGTTTTTGGTCATTTCTAATTTATGAGCGCTCCTTGAAAAAATACATGCCCTGGATAAAGAGAGAGAGAGAGAGAGAGAGACAGTTGGGTGAGAGTGGAAGGGTGAAGCAAAGTAGTAGTAGTATTTCTTCACTAAGAAGCTGTCAATAAATACTGTTTTATCCATAATGCTGGACAACAAGAGACATGTGACTTTGGAAAATGAAAGGAAATCTAGTCAAAAATAGAAGTAAAACAAAAGCATGGCCCATATAGCACAAAGTGTGTGCATGTGGTGGGAGTGGTGGTGGGGTTTAGAGAAACTAATTTATGAGCATAAAACATATTGATAAAAAGGAAACTATGTGCCAAATATATAAATTATGATAATATATTTAACTAGATTATCCTTCTCAATGAGAAGATAAAGATACTCTGGCAGAGTTAACCAACATATTACATAAAAAATGCAGAACAAATTGTTACATTCATTCTAATGACATGGCCCTGCTTGGTACCCGCCCTCATAAAGAGATCACTGAAGATATGGGTACTATAGCTAAGTGTGGTAAAGACATTAGATGATGCCCAAGTATCCGAAAAAATAGCACCTGGGGGTCTTAAATGCTTTTCTCAGAACAAGCAGCCATGTACTTGAGGAGTCAGCTGAGTCCACAGAGAAGAAGTAAACCGCCTTTGTGATCCAAGGACTGTATATAATAAAATCCCTCGGAGAAGGAAACAGTCCAGAACCTAAATTAGATATAGCTGGTATATAGAACACTGTGGATGAAAGTGGAAGTCCAAAACCCACTTACAGGATCTCTGCAAGAATGGACTCTCTGGTGAATCCCCATTGACCATAGTCTACAAATGTGAATATCTTAATATCAGACAAAGAGCAATGTGAAGTGTAAAGTGGGTTTTAGCACCTACATTTAGGCTGGAATGTAACACCTCTCTCCCTTTTGACTCAGTTTTAATTTACTGTGATTTTAAAATACTTTCTGATTTCTTTCTACTGTATTTTATCTGTTTTGTTTGGTAAGAGTTGCTGGGTCCCTTTTGCTTTTTATCTTTATTTTGATTGTTTTGTATAGGGACGTCAGGAGAGGTGGATCTACGAAGACAGCAAATGGTCTAATAATTAATACCCTGGGTCATGGAGAGTGTTGAGGGGGTGGGGAGTCCACAATGGGTATAAGAATGTTCCAAAGTCGATTGTGATGAGGTCTGTCCAACCCTTCTTAATGAGATTGAGCTATTGAATTGTATGATAGGTTAGTTATAGCTCAATAAAACTAGTTTAAAAGTTACACTAAAGATTCTACATAAATGAGGAGCTGATAGCAAGGGCTCAAGTAGGAAGAAAATGTTTTGAGAATGATGATGGTAACAAATGTCTAAATGTGCTTGACACAATGGATGGATGGATGGATGGAGTGTGATAAGAGTTGTTCAAGTCCCCAATAAAATGATTTAAAAAAAATTTTTAAGGGAAAATTCCAAAATAGAAATTTGGAACAAGATATATTCAGCAAACACAAATAGATAAAGTATAAACAATAATATCAATATTTAAAGAAATAGAATATATGGCTGGATCCAAGGAATCTTTTAATATACGTATGATTAATTGTTATATACTGAAAACAATTAGATCAAAGTATACTCAGTAAAAACTAAGAATAATAGTGAGATTTCAAACACACCACTCTTATTTTTAACAGATCAAATAGTTAAACAAAAAGGGTAGCTAAATAATAGCATATAATAATAATATCACAATGTACTTATTGTATAATCATGTAATATGTAAAATAATGAGGGCAAATAAAAAAGAGTTGCTGTGTTTCCAATTCATACATGCATGAGTTGGTTCCCAATAAAATGTGTTATTTAAATCTGTCTCTGTGATTGGTGGATGGCAGCAGATAAGCTCTGTCAATAATAAACCTGTCTTAATCTTGTCAGGGTGCCTCCCAAAGGGGAAAAAATGATAGTTTTGTGCAATAGAGGTGGGGGAAATATTTGGAGGTCAGAGTTTGATAATTCATTGCAGTGACTACACAAAACTTACAAATTAACAGATTAAATTTCGGGATTAGAAATACTCAAGACATAGTTCTTCCCAGCTATACCTGTACGCAGGCCTTTCTTTGGCCCTCAGCCTCTCAGTCAAACAGCCCCTTGGCCTTTACACTGCTTACAAAATTCTTTCAGTGTTGCAAAATACCCAAATAGCAGTCCATTCAACTTACAGCTTCAGCCCCAAGGTGCCCTAGCTCTGCGGGCCAGCAAGCCCAGCTTCTCAATTAAGTACCTAGAGGGCTACAGGCACTCAACTTTACTTGTTCATGTGCCAGGATGTGGATGGCTCTGCCTCATGATCTGGCGCTTGGTTATGTTGCTGTCCCTCCACTGCAGGTCTCTGTTGCCACATATTTCTGTCTTTGGATTGAGGAGGTTCAATGGGCAGGGATTTCAAGGTCCAAAGGACAAACAACTTCCACTCCTGCCTCTTCATTCTTGATTTTAGTGAGATTCCTCTCTCCTGCTTTAAGATAACTAATTTTATACCCAGGCCTACAGCCCACTCCATCCCCAGCAAGACACATGCACACAACTCACTGCTACCACACTGATTCTGACTCACAGTGACTCTGTAAGACAGAGCAGATCTGCCTCTGTGGGTTTCCAAGACTGTAACTTGGAGGCCGGGGTGTGCAGGGAGAGTAGAAAGCCTCATCGTTCTCCCATGGAGCAGCTGGGTTTGAATTGCTGACCTTGCAATTTATTAGCAGCCCAACTTGCAACCCACTTGTAACCTTTTCACAGGGGTCACCCAATTCACAGCAGTAGCAAAATCACAGTTATGAAGTAGCAACAAAAATAATTTTATGGTTGGGGGGTCACCACAACATGAGGAACTGTATGAAAGGGGTGCGGCATCAGGAAGGTTGAGAACCACTGCACCAGGGCTTCTTCTCATATCCAGCCAAGATGGCCAACCTCATGTGTCGCTGGGGGGTGAGGTGACAGCCCCACCCGGTACTAGAACTCACTGGTTCAGTAACGCACAATTGTACGGTTGAGATATATTAGCATTATATTAAAGTCATCAAGAGCATGAGAGATATTACAATAATACAGTCAGGCATGATACATAGCAACATC
>NW_022103920.1:68134486-68136386 GCF_000313985.2 Echinops telfairi
GCCTTAGCTTTCTATAGAAGCAACACGTAATAGCCAGGACAAAAATTGTGATTATGAGCAGCACTGATAGGCTGGAACCCAGGCTATGAGAAATACTTTGAACCCAAGGACGGGGATCCAATCCTTCCATGCCATCCACCATTTTACCATTATAGTGAACTCTCTTAACAATCACTCACAACTGAATCATATGATGTAGGATCATTAAAGAATCTGTTAGATCACTGCATACCCTTTCCCATTATGAATTCTGAGGAACAAATGAAATAGGTAAAACCCCCACAATCTCAAGATCATGACACATTGTTAGATTGTTATTAATTGCCTTTGAATTGATGCCAACTCACGGCACCTTCATGCGTGTAGCGTGGCACTGCTCCCCAGGGTTTTAAGGCTGCGACTTTCTGAAAGCAGATCACCAATCGTCGGTGGAGTCACCTCTGGATGGGTCCCACTTCCTATCTTTCAGCTAGCAGTGGAGTACATCGTCATGAGCATCAGCCAGAGACTCCTACATAGTTGAATATGTTGGCTTACTAAACAAGTTCGTTTGTGTGTGTGTGTTTCTGCTTGTTGTCACCCTGGTCTTTTTCTTTCACGTACATGGTCAGCGTTGCCAATTTCTCTAGTGCTACAATGAAATTCAGTGAATCTCCTTCCCCACAGTCAGCCATTAATACCATCCCAAATTCTTTATTTTGTGATCAGTGCAACAATCGGCCAAATTAAAAGTTAAAGCCTTCAAATTTCAAAATGTTAATAATGCATACAATAATATTTCTGTCTTGGTTCTGGCTAAAGCCCTATTCTCTCAAGCCTTTCACTTACAACCACCCCTACCTATATGTTCATTTCTAATTAGACAATATTTCCCAAAATTCTGTTTGGGATCCTAACAAAGCCACTCACCTCTCAGGTGTTCCCTACACCAGATTGTTTACCTTTTGCCTTTGTTTGGAGGTCACCTTTATCAGGGCTATAATAAATTCTTGCCAAGCTAATAGTGTTCCCTGTGAATCACACATGTCCTGGGAGGAGAAAATTGATAATCTAATAATCATGGCAAAGTGAGACTCTTCACCTTGCAGACCAGGTTTCTGGCTCTCCTGGTTTCTGGCTGGCAGAGTTTGGTCCGTGGTTAGGAATACTGCTAGCTGTTAGGGGGAGAGTTCCCTTGGCATTCTTCAGGTAAGCAGTATCTCCCGTTCCAGCTCTCAGCTACAGAGGCAGCTGCCCAGTCAGCTCAGCCCCTCACCTAGCAGCAAAGGCTTTTCATGTAGCAGGATACAACAGCTAGCTGGCATGAGGTTTTTGGGCAAAGGCCAAATATTCAAGAAACCATCTGCTTGCACTGCTCATAAATCATAAAAATGATTGCCCTTGATCTGCAGCCATTCCCCATTATAGAGGATATTGGTTTCCAAAAGATGTCACAGCATATTGAAATGAGATGGTCTCTTCCAAGCAGAACATTCCTCTGCGTCTTTACATTATTGGAGTTGAGTCGCATTGTGTCATCTTAGTCCTCAAAGGCTGATAGGATGTTAGCGGAGATGCAGGTGAAGCAGTGGTTGTAAAGTTTGCAACTAGCATAAAGGACATGAAACTAAATTCTGTTATGCTTTGCGCCAGTCAAATGCTGCATGAGTTTGAAATGACGGGAAGCAATGAGTCCTATTTCTGAAGTTGTCTCTTCACCGGGTGTCCATCTTGTCACTGTGACACTGTTCCTCCCCAAGAACAGAGACAACGGCAGTTAATAGAATGAGTGTAAAGAATGACTATACTGCAAATAGCCCATGAAAGCTATACGCTGTGATTATTCAGCACTCGGGGGAGCATCTGCAGGAGACTTGGCATCGTACAAAGCCCAGAGGATGACAGGATGTCTGGCCAGGGG
>NW_022103920.1:68137786-68139167 GCF_000313985.2 Echinops telfairi
AGGAGAAAATAGGGGGAAAGTGATGGTGGGGCAGAAGGAAAGTAAAAGGAAACAGAGGGAAGGACCCAGAAAGCAAAGCAATGGACAGAGGTATAAGCACAGGTGTGTATCTATGTGAATATATTAATCCACAAAAACAGAGGTATTGGCCTATGTACATATATTTATTCACACTGGGGTAGTAGATGAACTTTGGGCCTCTGCTCATACCCTCCCTCAATACAAGAATACTTTGTTCTAACAAATTGGCATTCTGAGATGCTCACCCTCCCAACACATCACTGAAAACAAAATGGGTGCATAAAAAAAATGTGGTGAAGAATGTGGATGGTGCCTGGCTATTAAAAGATAGAGCATCTGGAGTCTTACAGGCTTGAAGTTAAACAAGCAACCATTCAGTAGAGAATCAACAAGCCCACATAGAAGAAGCACACCGCCGGTGCGATCACAAGGAGTCACCGGGATTGGGTAATAGGCATCAGAAGACACATAACAAACGGACAAACAAAAGCATATTGTTGAGAACGAGGGGCAATGGAGCAAAGACCCAAAGCCCATCTGTCGACAATGGAACAATCCCCCACCCAGAGGGACCACTGGGAAGGGATGTGTCAACCAGAGTGCAGTAAAGCATCGATTAAACACACAATTTTACTCTGGATCCTTAAGGCTTCCACACCCCCCATTATCATAACCCCAGTACTGATTCTCAAATCAGACCAGACAGGAACATGTACACAGGTATAGAAAAGAGATGGCGGCTCACAACACATGGAATCCAGGAGCAGGAGTGGGAATAGCGGTATCAGAAGGGTAGGGGTAAAGGGGGGGAGAGGAGAACCGATCGCAATGATCAACACATAACCATAAACCCCTCTCCAGGGGGAAGAATAGTAGAAAACATGGGGGAAGGGAAACATTGGTTGGTGTAATATATGAAAGTAATAATAATTTATAGTCTACAAAGGGGGTTTGGAGTGGGGAGGGGGGAAATGAGGAGCTGATATCAAGGGCTCAATAGAAAGTAAATGTCTAGAAAGGAATGAAGGCAACATATGCACAAACATGCCTGATGCGATCAATGTATGGATTGTAACAAGAGTTGTAAGACTCCTCAATAAAGCGATCTTTTAATTAAAAACAAAACAAAAACATATGTGGTTCACCTAGACATCCTACTAACCTCTTCCTCTTGAGGACACTGGTGTATTTTAGGCTCCTGAAGAACTAGAGAGACCTCGGGCAGCGGCTGCTCACAGTGAAATATAGAAGTGTGTGAGTTGCGTCTGTGTGTCAATGTGGGGGGAGGGGTTTCAGGGAAACATTGGTCCAGTGCAGAGAGAAATTGGGCCAAACCTCACATAATCCCACTGCTACCTCA
>NW_022103920.1:68139267-68157078 GCF_000313985.2 Echinops telfairi
GTTGCGTCTGTGTGTCAATGTGGGGGGAGGGGTTTCAGGGAAACATTGGTCCAGTGCAGAGAGAAATTGGGCCAAACCTCACATAATCCCACTGCTACCTCAGCAATTTTGATTCATATCAAGCATAAACAGGGTTTCAGAGGCTTTGTAAATCTCTATGAGAGCAGACAGTCTCAGCAGTCTCCTGAGAAGCAGCTAGTCAGTTTGAACTGTCGACCTCATGGTTAGCAAGCAGTCCAGTGCTTACCCAACAGTGCCACCAGGGCTCCTTAGAGTTTGGGCCATCAGGTAAAAATGAGGTAGTAGACAAACTTATCAATTTGAAATTAAGCCAAGAAGTTAGAAAACATACATACTCATCTTCCACCATCTCAAATTTTATTTCCGCATTTAATATTTATATATCTATACTTATTTATTAGTAATTAGTTAAAATTTATTTATTTATTTATTTTCTTATGGAGTGCGGGTTTAGTTACTTGTTCCCAAACAACAAAGAAAAGAAATGGTGGGGGCTAGGGGTACGGTAATGTTATAGGGGAATAACTAACAGGGGAATTAACTAATCTGGTAAATACTACCTTGTTCGGGTCAATAGGTTAACATGATCAGTGAGAAGTCATGTTGAAAGCATGCTACCTTCGATATGATGTACTGAGAAGGGTAACACGTATTATATTCTTCCCTCAAAATTCATAATCTAAGTCTTACTATGAGAAAAAAAATAGACAAACTCAAAATGAGGGGAATTCTACAAAATGCCTTACCAGTGCATGTACAACTGACAAGATCATGAGATGAAACAAAACAGAAAACCGAGCAAAAAGTAGGAAACTCCCAGACTGGAGGAGACTAAGGACATATAGCAACTCAGTGCTGTGCAGGACACTGAGTGGACCTTGGAACAGGAAAAGGACATCGGTGGAAAACCCAGTGGAAATCTAAATTTTGTTAATAGCAACATACCAGTATTGGTTTCCCAAACATGCCACAATAGCAAATGAGGGTAAGGACAGGAGACATTGGGTAAGTGCCTTAAGTGAACTCAGCTTGTCTTACTCAAGAAGCAAGTCCAGGGCAGACTGCTACTACGGCTGAAATAAGTTTGAACAACTAAAGTGCAAGGCGATCCCCTATCGATTGGGATCGTATCATTTCCTTAGCCTCAACTGGTTGTCATTCAGCACACCCCAACACAAAACAACGCAATCTGGTTTCAACAGTCCTGCTGGGGACAGATTGAGTTACATTGAAGTAACATCATTAAGGCGTGTGTGTGTGTGTGTGTGTGTGTGTGTGTGTGTGTGCATCGCATATGTGGGTATTAAAATTGTGAAGGAAAGAAATAGGATCACATAGAGTATCAATCTCAAGGTAAAGAAAGCCAAAATCCTCACAGCTGGACCAATGAGTAACATTGTGATAAATAGAGAAAAGATTGAGGTTGTCAATGATTTTGTCATCTTCGTATCTACAATCAGTGTCCATGGAAGCAGCAATTAAAAGATCAAACGACACATTATATTGGGTAAATCTATTGCCCAAAATCTCTTAAGGCGTTGTTGACAAGCAAATATTTGAAGACTAAGTTACATCTGACCCAAGTCATGGTATTTCCAATGGCCTCATGTGTATGTGGAAGTTGGACAGGGAAAGCTGGATAAGGAAGACCGAAGAAGAATCGATGTGTTTGAATCGGGGTGCTGGTGAAGAAGATTCAAGAATAGTCATGGACTGTCAAAAGAACCAGTCTGTATTAGAAGTACAGCCAGATGCTCCTTAAAAGCAAGGACGGTGAGACTTTATCTGGCATCCTTTGGACATGCTTTCAGGAGAGACCGCTCCTGGACGGAGGGAGACTGCATGCTGGCTACTGTGAGGGGCAGCGGAAAAGTGGAAAGCCCAGCAAACCACGACTGGACCAAAGCGCTCAAACGCAAGAACACTTGTGAGGATGGCACATGACGGGCAAGGTTGTTCTGCTGGACCTGGGATCACTGCGGGTCAGGAGGGCCTCGGTGCCACTAACAATAGTAACAGAGAAGGCTGGGTGCAGGTACTCCCAGGAAGTGAGAGCAAACAGGAAACTTTCCAGAGCTGTTTGGAGTTCCCTGAGCCATTAGCCGCTTACACTCAGAGCAGCTGAGAAATGAGTTCCCTTGCATGGGAAAGCATTTCTGGGTAAGCTACCAGGAACATGTAGTCTCTGGGTTCATTACGACGCTGATATCAAGATGATGGGCCTGAGAGAAAAGGGTTTTGGTTCAATAGCAGAAAACATAACAAATTTGGGGGTTTTGATATGATGGCATTTCTGCGGCTTTAATGATCTGGAGTCAAGCAAAAAAAAGCAAAATCACTGCCATCGAGTGTATTCCAATTCATAGTGACCCTGTCGGGCTGCATAGAACCATTGCCTATGGTTTTCAAAGGCAAAAAGTCTTTGAAGGAGTAGGAAACCCCATCTTTCTCCCAAGAAGTGGCTGGTGGGTTCAAACAGCTAACCTTACTGTCAGCAGTCCAATGCATAACCTACTATGCTACCAGGGCACCTATGGCTGGATTATTCGGAGGTATTTTTAATTAAAGGCCAAGTTGGGATCATACATCTCCTACATAAAGAAGGAGGCCTGGTGCCTGGTTGGCGATTCCATGTAGATTCTGAGGACAGATCATATCACATTTATTGAAATATGTTGTATCTGACCTATTTATTTGGTATGTGAGTATTGAGTATTAGTCTGCTTTCATTGGGTATTTGCCATGTAGCAAATAGCCTTCAAGGATCCCAGTGGCTTTTTTTCCCTCCTCCACTTGCACTGCACTTGTCACTACTGCCCTAGTCCAGGTAGCAGTGTTCAGGTGGGCTCCTTGGCCCATCCCACCCAGGGTACATATTAAAGGAGTGTCACCTTTGGGATTTAATATTCTTGTGTGGATGGCAGAAACGTAAGAGAGTCATGGAAATACACAATACTGCATAAGGTCTCTTTCATGAACTGGAATACGGTCATATCTAATCATACTCTATCAGGTAAACCACATGGCGAAGCCCAAGTTCTATGGGACATAGAAGTATATTCTATCCACAGCGAACCACAGCAAGACTGGAGAGGGAGAGAATTGCGAATCTATTACTTTTGGTTACCCAGAAAATCTAACAGAAGAAGAGAAGCATTTTTCAGTCTTCTGTAGCGATGTGCACATTGTTCTTTCCTCGGCCTTATTACCCAGTACTTTCAAAGGTGCTATATGGAGACCAGGATGCGCAACGGAAAGCTTCAGTGGATGTCTCTAGAGTTTCGGTTCAAAACCATGCGCTTTTTTATTTTTTTAATTCAGGTAACTCCTCCTTTCAGAATGGGCCACCAGGTTTGTAATAAATCTCATGAGTACCTAACAGCGGGCATTGAGCCGTAGTTACTCATAAGTGGCCAATGCTCTCTTCTAGTTCTTGCATTACAGTTGGGCGTGACTATGAACAGTCCATCCCAAAACCAAGTCCAGAACCCTTGTGATTTGCACAATCTGGTGACACATGTTCCTATCATTCACATTGCCCTGGGTTCCCCAATCTGTACTTATGCACGAGCTCTTGACAAATGTCAAACAGAACAAAGCGTAAACCTGGTCCACAGATGGGTGATGGGAAGTGCTGAGAGGAGCTGGACAGGGTCTGCAGAGCTCCAGCTTCATGTAGGAGGGACCCTGAAGGACCAGAGAGAAAGTGAGCCTCTCCGTGGTCCACACACCAAGCATAATGCTTCATTGTTTCCTTTGTGTATAAAACATTTGGAAATTAAGATTTATGCTAGTTTTTAATTCATTGCCATCAAGTTGATTCTGATGCATAATGACCTTTTATTGGGTTTCTGGTGCTGTAAATCTTTAGAGAAGCAGGTAACATCATCTTTATCCCACACAACAGCTGATGAGTTTGAATGGTCAGCCTTGGGGTTAGCAATCCAGCACTTACCTGACAGTGCCGTTACGCCTCCTTATGGCAATTTTTTTCTTATGATAATGTATAGGCAAGAGGAATTGGTCTTAGGAAGAGCAAGATTAGTGAGTGTACTGGTGACAAGGAGGTTAGGAAAAGGAGCGAGGGGCTGTTGTGGATGGATTACCCAGAATGATCAGAGAATATGAAAATGATTGTATCTCATGGAAGCTTATCAGATGGCTTTCCCTGTACAAGATGCTATTAGGAATAAAATAGGTAGGCTGGCCTATTAAATCAATTATTTTCCTTATTAGCTTGAAGGGCACATAGTTAGGAGGTTTATGAATAAGATGGGCACAGTGACAGAGATAAGATACTATGCATATTATGTGCTCACTTGTGTGAATTTCTCCTCACCAGGTCTGACTTGCTCAGTGCTCAATGGTTCAAGCAACACCACTTGTGCCCAATCCTGAACCCAACCTAGCCTCAAACCATAAGGGTGCCTTCTGAGTATCTGGTAATTAAAACCCCAATCAATTCAGTGCCATTGCATCGGTGTCAACTCATAGCAACCCTATAAATTGACTCCCATTAGTGGATGAGCCAGAGACTTCTCAGTACAGAAAGAGAGATGTGTAATCTATATGATTTTCTTTTTTTCTTCCCTTTACTCCTCTGCACCGCCATCTGTGAGTTTACTGAAGGTCAATATACGAGTCTAGTGTCAGAGTAAACATATTGCCTTTAAATTCCCTTCACAACAAAAGTGACAAGGCAATGGGATAGTCCCCAAGGGATTAATGGACACTGTCGTATGGCCTATCACTCAGAAACTGCCAGCCTCATAGAATGAGTCAATGACCTCATAAAAACCCAGCTGTGACATGAGCTGGCAGTTACCACCTTGCAAGTTTAGAGTGTCATTTTGTGAGCTATACAATGTGCTCTGTAACTGTTATTGGCAGATTTGTGGAGGAAAAGTCCGAGATGCCCCGAGAACATCCCCACTTCCTTTTCTTAGAGCAGCTTCTTAGTACTTTTCTTCATCTTAGTGAAATGCCAGTGTACAGTTCCAAACACTCACCACCATCCTCTCTTATTTTTTAACCTGGTAGTCAGTCCGTTTAATTTGCTCACAACCAGACTATTCTCAATGAATCCACTATACTAATCAAGGACTTTTTAGAGCTCTAAGAGAAACACTGGGAGGCAAATAGAACGATTGACAATAACTTACAAGTAGAAAAGTTATGGAATTTTCTACCAGGTATCCCATCTTCCCTAGTTTCTGATTGTCTTTAAGAGAACACTAAATCCCATTGCCAAATGTTATACTGCCCAGACTATTTTCTAGCTGAACATGGATCAAAAGGAGTCATAGATTTGACAACGTAATGTGTGTATGTACTGTAGGTAATATATATATATATATAGTAATGTGTGTATGTGTATAATGTAATGTGTGTATGTACTGTAGGTTATATATATAGTAATGTGTGTATGTGTATAATGTAATGTGTGTATGTACTGTAGGCAATATATATATATATATATATATGTATGTAATATATTACATAGATGTTTTCAGTGGGAATGAAAAGGGTTGTTTTTCTTTCTTTCTTTGTTTCTCTCCTCTTTTCCTTTTGCAATTGTTTTTTTACCTTACCTGAAATGCAGAGTGAGTTGACGTTGCAGCATCTATCTTGTGTCCATGGGTGAACTATGTAAACGAAAGTTGTCTGCTAAGGATACAGAGTAAAGGAAAGGAGTTGAGACCCCCAAGGCCATTGTAGACTCATTGGGCTACCCCTGAACTGTCTACCTCTGGACTTAGAGTAACAAGAGAGACGTTTACCCCTTATTTGGTTTATCCTCTAGGTTAGATTCTCTTACATCCACAGAGTTCAAAGAGGAGCTACCACACCTGGCTTCTCTTTTGTTTTATTACTGTTCCAGGGCAGAACTAAGTTTTTTAAAATTCCAGATGAATGATAAAACTATGCAGATAATTGAAGGCTATTGGAAGTGCAATTTATGACCATGTTTTCACTATAAGGAATCCAATAACTTAGTAACTTTTGTTAGGATTGCTATGATTTCAGCCAACAAAAGGAACATAAATAAGAATTTAGGACAAAGAAATTTGGATGTGTCAATTCCAGGCATATTTGTTTATCTTAAACGTATTTCCACAAATATAGAAATTTCTTTTCTTACTTTTATTTTTTAAAGTGCTATATTATCAACACATTTTCTATCACTGGGAAATGTGTTTCTCTCTCTAGAAGTGCTGGTGGATTTGTGCTGGGCTTTACAGGGCTGTCTCTAGTTCTTTCTGGGAATATTCACAGGTGCTTCTGTGGAATTGTTTATCTAGTGTGAAGATTTCTCCCCAGGATGACTCGCAGCTTTACCCTCAGCTTCGCTTGTTCTCTCGTTTACGAACTAATTCTTTAAGGGAGTGTTTCCATACTAGTTTTATAGGATGTTCTGTCAATATAAAAACCAAAGGCCTAACTCACTGCCATAAAATTGATTCCTACTCAAAGTGACCTTATTGACCAGAGTAGAACTATGCCAGAGGGCTTCTCAATCTGTCCATTGTCATGGGAGCCGGGTGGCAAGATAGCCATAATATTAAAGATCACAACATCTAGAGCTGGAGAAGACCTCTGGGATGACGTCACCCAAAACCTCCTGTGAGCTGCCTGGACCAAAACGAAGGCAGCCAGAAGCCAGCCTAGGCTGTAACGAGAGCTGGCAAGCGGGTACAAAACACCAATGCCGGTTTCAGCAGCTTTGTGGGGCCTTACACTTCCCTCTCCATTAAAGCCCTCTCCCCTCCGACATGGTTTCTCTTTGAACTTCTTTTCTTACGACCATTTACAGCCAATAACTACTTTTGGATGTTCCCATGAAAACCAAGGCGATTTGCAGGCAGTTGTGCACTCCTGGTGCATTTTCTTGCATGCAGCGGGCGTTTGTTGTCAGAAGTTGGTTTTCCCTCTCATCAGCCCTCTCCTGAGACGATGCTTCCTCGTCGTCGTCGAGAATTGTGAATGTGTCTGTGGTATCAAGGGATCAAATCTTTACCCAAGGCTCCCTTCCCTGGCATTACCACCCCTTTCCGTATTTTCCCGGGTTCCCAGTTTAAAACAACAACCAAATGCGTCTCTGAGTTCGTACCACCACATGACAATTCCATGAGTGTCAGATCACAACCGTGCTCAATAGGATTTTTAGTGGAGATTTGTCAGAAGTAGCTCACCAGGTCTTGTTTTGAAGGCATCTCTGGATAGATTTGAACTTTCAACCTTTCAGTTAGTAGCTGAGCACATTAACCATTTGTATTATCCAGGAACTGCCTTGTATTTTAAGAACTACTGTAAGTTTCCAAAGATCCCTGGTAATGTTAGCAATGAGTTGCTAATAATGAAGTTGGCAGTTCAAATCCACTCTGTGGGAGGAAAGTGAGGCGATTTGCTCCCATAAACGTTTACAGGAGTCTTCACAACCCTATGTACCACTGTCTCATGTCCCAGGAGTGAAGTTCTCCAGGCTGCCCAATCCCTATACAGTCCACGTCAGGTGCTCATATGTAGATCTCACCCTGCCTACCCTGGCAACCTCCGTTTTCTTTCTGTTTCTACAGTCTTGTGTTTATTAGGAGTCTTCGTTGAGAGAAGAAACTTAGATTCAGGGAAAAGAAAGTGAATTTGTTGTTAAATACAGGGGTATCTCAGAAACCAAGAACTCTTTGATCATCAGAAGAAAGTAAAGGTTGAGACTCAGATAGAATGGAACCAGAAGTGTGGCAGAGTTCCGCGTCCAGTCTCATCACTCTTTTCTACGAGGAGCTCTGTAAAACATCGTCTCTGCTCCATAAGGCACAAGAGGACAACCACTGAGAATTGTCAGGGTTTTAATAGCTTTAGTAACCATCTTTCTTAGACCCAGCTTTTAAGTTCAAGCAAATATTTGGACCAGCCTATGTCGGTAACTTAATCTGAGACCATGACCTCTATTTAGGTGTTCTCACAGGTCGTTTCTCAGAGGCAGATGATCCAGAAGTCACACAAGGATGAACTGGATGCAAAATTCAGAACAAATGAGTAGTTTTGCCAGAATGTCCACATATATTGACTGCAGGCCAAGCCCCCAAGGGAAATCCCCTTAGAGCTAATTTGGCTGATCCCATCAGACCACATCATGGTGGTAATTCCATTATTACTTAGCTGGCAAACTATATTATTATCTATCAAATACATCACTATGTAACTGCCAAGCTACACCATGTCTGAACTGCTAAATCATTCAGAATCATGGCTCAGTCAAGTTGACACATAACCTTAACCATCACAACAGGTAAGCAGCCTTCCACAAATCAGGCACAAAAGGTTGCACCTGGGACTTTCTTGTTTCTCCTTCTTGATGCTCCCTTTTCAGTGGCCAGCCTCCCTAAGTGATCCCTTACCAGGAGTCATCAAGGAGCACAAATAGTTACATGGGCGACTACTAGCTGAAAGGTTGGTACCATCCAGAGGCACCTCGGAATGAAGGTCTTCCATTGGCCTCTGACAGGCTCTAGCCATGAAAACCCCATGGAACACAGTGGCAGTTGGACAGGCACAGGGCTGCGAGGAGTCAGAATCAATGCTACACTAACTGGCTTGGGGTTGCTTCTCTTCATTTTCTTTTAAGTGAGCAGTAGATCACCAGTCAAGGGGAAGACCAAGACCCCGAGGAGGCCAGGTTTGATAGAGTGGAGGTGGTGGATAGGCAATGGCTTCTCTTTGGCTACACCATTCACAGTCATTTGCTGTGACAAAAGTACATGGGGGTTGTTATAACTTAATGATGAGAAATCAAAGTTTATTTAGCACGCATACAGTCCTGCATTTGACTGGTATTACCAACTTCTCAATTGAAAAGGAAAGCTTAGGTGGATATCCAATATCAGCCCTGGGAGGAGAGGTAGCCCACTGTGGTACTTACATCATCTGGTGTCAATTGGAGAGGATTAACAGTGAAGTGGTAGAGTTTAACCTGTCAATCAGGTGGCAGCTTGATGACCTCCTTTGGAGGTGCTAAGGAGATAAATAGATCATTTGAGGTGGGACACTCACTCACTCCCTGTGAGACATTTCTGACGAGCAGCCACATGAAGCTACCCTCATGCAGCCAGAGCCCTGAGAGTTAGAGAAGCCATGTGGAGACCCCCGCCAGTGCTGAGATGCTTATGCCACTGGATCCACAAGACCCTCCACCCACTGACCTCTGATCATTCCTGCATTCAGAGTATTGCATGTGTTTCATGAGTGTGGAGAGGACTTTATAGACTGGTAACGGACATATGAGTTAATATCAGACTTATGCACTTGATCTGGCTGGGGTGGGATGTTTTCGCAATATTCAATTGCTCTTGTATATAAAACTCTTTCCTATACACATATGAGTGTTTCTGGATTTTTTTCTTCAGTTTACCCAGACTAGCACACCTACCCTGCAGGGCATTGATGCCCATCTGAGCCCAAGAACTACCTGATTCACCCGTGCTTCTCATTGCTCAGGTCTCTCAATCTCCACCTGATGCAAATCACATCTGTGACACTGACACTAAAGGGCTCCTCCAGCCTGTGGAACTAAAGGTGTGTGGAACATTTAGAAGGCTGTCTTTAATGAGAGAGAGAGAGAGAGAACACGAGGAGACAAAGAGCACAGGGCAGGGAAGCGAGGGGAGTGAAAAGCCGTGGAAGCGAGCAGAATGACAGCACAGAAGACTGCCCCAGGAACAGGCTAATCCTCCCTCCCTGCCGCCCAGCCTGCTGATAGTTCTCCTTGCCAGGGACAGGGAAGGCCCCTCGCTAGCATTACATTATAAATGTTAACACCAATGACATGGCATCTCTTAATAATAGGTGAGTCCTTCATGTAATTTTGATAGTGTACCAGTGACAAAATCCCTCTCTGTTTAGCAGACAAAAACTGCAAGAGTCAATTGTCAATGACAATATCAATGTACTTGGTCAACTTCAGGATTTAAGTGGACAGCAGCCACCATGGCTAGGCCCTGACATGGCTTCAGGCTCCTTTTAAGGGTTGGGGTGGAGGGGAACTAAATTACAGCCACATGCAGGAGGGGAGGGAGGCCTTTCTAACCCGGCAGGGAGATATCTGATTAAAGCTCTGCCTGACTTCCCGGCTTCATCTCCACGGAAATGGAGAAACATTTCCTAAATGGTGGGACTTCACAGAGTCATAATGAGCTAGGACCAGGATGCTTTGCGTTAAATTTCTAAATTCATTCCTGGAGCAGGCAAAGGGGAAAACAAGGGAGGGTCTGTATCACTTGATATCAAACGAATGACCCAGCCATCCCTTCCCCGTTTCTTTTGATTAGAGGCAGAATTCACTGTGGAAGAAGTCGTTCATTCTTGGACACGTCAGATTGTCTTTGTGCACAGCTGAATTCTCGGGTTATTAGTGTTGGGTGGATGCCAATCATTTGATGGGAAGCCTTCTATTTCGAGGGTGATCATTTACTCTGACAAAACAGCTCAAGCTTAAGAGAATTTGAAACAAAACCAAAACTTAACAAAGCAAACCTGGTTGAGAGTTAATGAGGGTAAAATAAACCAGACACTTTTACTCTTAAGCTGCTTTGATGTTTCATTAAGTCACAATTACTTAAAATACAAAATGTCCAAGTAGACCAGGCAATCAATAAGACTTTCTTCTTTTCACCACATTGATTTTGTGGGATTAAAACAATTTCTACAGATTTGTAAAATGTGCCCACTGTGACATGAGTAATTCCTTTTGTACATTTGTATAAAGAAGGCCACAAAACTGAGTGCTTAGATAATGAATATCCTCTTTTAGTGGTGTTTTTCATATGAAGTCTAGGGTTTGCCCTCTTTTGTGCTTAGTAAAGATTAAGACATTTTAAGATTGTATTATTTCAGAAGCAAGATCCCCAAGAAATCATAGAAATATGTCTTAATCTTGATAATAGCAACCCTCATCTACACAATTTCACATAAGTAGTTCATGTTGTTTTGGTGAGTATCTATTTAAAGAAGAGAGGACGATAGGTGCTTTTTTAAAAAAAGAAAACAATGTTTACTAAAAGGTAATTCTGCTTATGTGAAATGAAATCACAGGATCTCCAAGGGCTTCTCCACTGTCCCCATTGTCAGGGAACCTGCACGATGCCACATGAAACGCGTGTTCTTGCCAACGGTGCCCAGGTGTCCCATCGAGCCTCCTCGCTTCCTGCACAGGGGAGGGATGTGTTAGGTGCATATTCGCATTCCCAGACACAACGCAACGCGTTTGTATTGAGCAGCGATTCTGATGGACCAGGGAAGGAAACCAAGCGCCAATACGCCTTTCAAAACTGAGGACATGCTGCTCTCTGGTGGAAACGCTTAGTACTGACATATGCTGCCTGGCTTTTTTTTTTTTTTTTTTTTTAACCTAGAGGCTTCAATAAGCCTGGCTTTTGCTTGTGGAAGTTCACAACCTTGAAAACGTGATGAAGCAGTTCTAGTCTGCACTCTGGGATCACCCTGAGCCAGAATCAATTGGACGGTCGCCAAAGAGATGAAAGAATCACGAAAAGCATCGATGTGCTTTTACACGTTCACTGCTTGTATCAAATCTCCCTCCTCACCTCAACCTTTGGCACTCACAGGAGAGCCCGTCTCTCACAGACGGTCATCTTTGTTGTTGTTAGTTGCCCTTGGGTAGTATCAGAATCAGATCATCAGGCCTGGCTTCCCACAAGCTTCTGCATGGGTTTGAACAGCCAACCTTGCAACTTGTAGTCCAGGACATGATCATTTGTGAAGGTCATCTTCACACTGCCATGAAGTGGATGCTTACTCAGAAACCCCATAGGACAGTGTAGAACTACTCCTAGGTGTTCGAGGTGGGAATCTTGAAGGTAGCAAACGGCTTCACCTTTCTCCTAGGAAGCAATTGGTGGGTCCTACTGCTAAGCTAACCTTGAGGATAGTGGTCCAACCTATGCCACCAAGGCTCCTCCCTCCTACTGAACGGAGAGAAGAAGGCAGCTTTAGAGTTATTATCTGCCTCTCTCACTTATTGGTTTATCTGGCTCCATATTCTATATCATTTCACCAATTGCAGACTTGCCCCTCCTAGAAAGGCTAATCCTGTCCTCTCTCAAAGATGCATCTTTTTTCCATCTCTTTCTTTGGTATGTTTGTATTTTCAAATTCTCCTCCATGGACTCACTCCCAATTGCAAATACATACTCATCTCCATATTACACACCGACAGCCACCAAACAACCTACAAAGGAAGCAACAAAGGACAAAAGCCACACACACGCTCTGTCCTCTACGTTTTGGGAACGTCTCTCCTCAGCCTCCCATCGCCTGGCCTAACAGACCATTCCGTCCTCTTTCTGCTCTCCCCTGTCCCCTTTGCTGGAGGAAGGTCCACCCCTAGCTGTTCTTTCACCCCGAACGAGGACACCCCCACGACAGAGCCCATGCCAGCAGCAACCAGTGCCTTGTGTGTGTCCATTTGGGGATTATAAGAAATACTTTGGGAACGTCCTGCCTGCCGTTGGCCTTGGGGGACTCAGAATGCAGGGGAACCTATTTAAAGCGAGTAACAAAGACTGATCAGTTTCATTTAACTTGAAGTTTCTTCAAATTACTTGACCTAAAACGGTTTTCCTGCTTAATACCTAATAAGCTCCTGGAGAAAAAGTGTATCACTGACGATAATTTTTTGCATAATTCTTGACCTAATATCTTTGAAGATATCTTCTTGTGAGTGTGTATAAATGCTTTTCTGGAATAGATTCATTTATTCAATTCAAGGAATTGACTGATGCTCAGGCAAATTCGGACAGTAGCGCTTCAATGTGATTGTACCAGTTTGTGATGTCAACAGCATACATAAGTGTCTCTAGTTTTCCACATGCTTATCAAATCTTGGTGTTACAATACAATTTAAGTTGATTGGTGAAAATTAAATCTTTAGTTTCTAATTTTCTTTTATTTCTATGCTCTGCTTTTTAAATAGGTGAAGGTACATTTATAAATTTTCTTCTTGCCTGAGAGTTGCTTATATTTATTACTTGCTCATTTTGTGTTGGACAAGTTGAGGTTTTTTATATATATTCTGTATTTCTATACTTTGGGTTTTATACCTAATTTAGATATTTTCTTAGTTTCTTACATTTTAATTTTGTGATGTTGCTACTGGAACATCTAAGAATTGTTTCCTTTACAAAAACTAAAATTTGATATTGTAAAATTTATTAGTATCTTGCTCTACTGTTTTTTCCAAGCTTGTCCTGTCCCCACGTGACAGGGGGAATATATATATATATATATTGCCTTACTTTGTATAATGAACTTTTTAATTTGACATTTTATTCCCTCTATTGATATTATTCCAGTGCTGGTTCATATTAACACATATTTTCAAGCATATAAAAATTTTATAGAGCTTTTTGAAGTATATAACAATAAATGTTTAATTGATACATAGAGATGGTTTAGCAAAGCTCTGAGCTACACATTTGAGGGCAATAAATAAGAACAATTTGGATGATAAAATATTTGATCTTTGAAATTAATAATCCAATTAGGAATATTTGCTTAGGCAAAAAAGATAATTGCTAACTTTAAAAAAAATACTGCAGGTGCTAATGCGTTTGTTATTCTATGCCACATTATGGAAAGAGTTGTATTAGCCCATGATATTTTTGCACCTTGGCAATTGAAGTTAGTCTACTTTAAATTTTTTCGGTTAAATATTTGTTGTAATTAAAAATGCATGTCTTGAAATTCAGTCTGATGCTCACGAGGATGTGACCATTAGTTGCATCTCTAAGTCCGCAGGATCTCTGCGTTGTCCTATTAGGAATTACAGACGAAGATGGCGCTCACTGCATTCTGGGAGAGACATTCTAAAGAATTAGAATGTTTTGCGGATGAATGAAATAGTCACCATTCTTCTTGACGCAGCAAATGAATCCCATCAGGTTATTTTTACCAGGTCTTTCCAGCAGCCATTCGGTCTCAAATAAGGACGATTTTTGTGGAAGGGCAAGCATCAATAATCAGAGGCTCAATTTTTGTGGAAGGACAAGAAGCTGGGAGATATTTCTTAGTCCTTGCGGCCTGAGGTGGTTCTGTGCTGCCGCTGATTGCGGCAGTGGCCTTCTTGAAGGCGCTGGAAGTTCATTTCCATCCCAGACAAGTCCTGAGGAGCACGGGGCTAGGGGGCAAGGGCGCCGAGGACAGCCACTTGCAATGAGGCGGCTCCAGTGCTAGCCCCTTCCGTTCCGGGAAAACGATGTTTTGTTTTTGTTTTTTAAGGTCTTAGAGTAGTTACGCTACTTGTAGCTTTTACTGTATCTTAAAAGAATCAGTAAAACAAGCTAACTTTGGGAGATTCAGAAGTTGCCCAATTTTAATTCAAGGTTATATTCTTTGGTGTAAAGAGACAGATTGTTACATTAGCATAAACTAGGATAGTGTTTGGGGGCTGAGATGAGATAGGGGATATGCTCAGTTTGCTATCTTAAATAGCAAGTGTATGTCTTCATTTATCCTTCCTCTTTTTCCTCTTGTGTCAGACAAGCGAACAGTTTATACAATCCCCGATCCCTGATTTTGCTTACCCTCTAAGTGAACCCCATCACAAGCTGATTCAGGACCCAGTGAAGCTGACCACCCTAAGGCCTCACTGAATCGGGTTCTCTCCTGAATGAGGACCAGTTCGAGGAGGACCTGGTGATGACAAGATGGACACTGGGGATGGATATTGCTGGCATCCTTGAGATCTGGGACGCGAGGACACTCCTATCAGCAAGAGCAGGCTCCTGAGATGTGGAAGCAGCCCAGAGAGTTACCATTGTGGACACGAGCAGGTGCCCACAGTGTCACCAAGCGCAAGGATGAGCGCTTCCCTGTCCTCTCACAGTCTCGATGGAGTGCCAGGATTACCTCTGAACCATCCACATTTACATTCCGTCCGACACTTCTGTCCTTCCAGAGAATATGCTCAAGAAGTATAGTGAACTCTCGCCACTTCGCGCTTCGACTTCCGCGGCTTCACTCTATCGCGGTTTTTGCGTAACAGCGCATGCTCTGTCATTACTGCCACTGATTGGCTCATACTGTACACGCTTGATGCCATAAATAATATAATAAATAATAAATGATAATTGTAACGTCCAAAATGTTTTACTGTATTTTCTCTTTTTCGTTTAATAAATTGGGTAATACGAGTGTAATGGTGACTAAAGGGTGTTTTTTCATGTCCTCTATGCTCTAACTACAAAAATATTTGATTTACAAATAAGGAATCCTACTTCGCAGAATTTCATTTATCACGGTAGGGTCTAGAACCGATTAACCGCGATAAACGAGGGTTCACTGTATAGGGCCCCTTTGTCTTAGATTGCAGGGTACTTGAGCCGACGAAACGTGGGAGGAGAATTGCTGCTTTGATTGTGACAGAAACGAATTATGCATGGGATAACCTCCTTTCCAGGCAGGCTTCTGAGCCCAAATAGCCCAAGGAAATGTGGTTCCCTAGTAAACTCTACAATGATCATAGCTGCCTCCTGAGACCACCTGTTCCGATCTGATGGTGTTTCTTTACTATGCTGCAAGTTATCTTTCCAATGTTGTTTGCCCCAGTTTTTCGCTATCACGATACTTTTGCCCTTGCTCTTCCCTCCACTGAAACGCCGCCCTGCTCTATGTGCTTGCTCCTCACTCAGGTCTCTGGCTCCCCTTGCCTGGTTCCTTCTCTGGCTTGATTTTAGTTATTTCGTCATCTGATGTATCACATATCTTAGCCATTTATATATCATAGGGATCAGTAAAAGAATTTTTAAAAATTTATGATGGTAAGAATAAATACAACACAACATTCCCCATTCAATATCTTCTATAGGCACAATCCAATGACATCGATAGTTGTGCAACTCTCAACAGTACCTGTTGCCAAATTCCATCACCATTAACTGCATAGCATAATCTCAAGAAATCGGAGTTTTCTTTTGATTTTTTTTTCTTTTTCTTCTTGCATCCTTTTTTGCACTGCTAATGACCTCAACGCTAAAAGAACACCAGAAATGTAGTCAGAAAAGACTACATGAAACTAAAAGAACACCAGAAATGTAGTCATTTAAAAACCTAACTCAAGTGTTCACACTACGTAATCACTGTGAACGCCTCACTCACCTCTGCACAATCCATGATTTCTGAGCCATCGCTTTCACCCTTTATCAGAGCTCCAAATCCCGTCCACCCTTCAAGGACTGCTCCACTGCCACCCAATGCGTAGATTCTACATCTCTTTCCAGCTATAAATAATGAACCCCGTTGAATGTCTACGAATAGCACCTAACTCCTTACTATAGGCCTGATTTACATTACTAGACTGTAATTTCGTTGAGAGGAAATACTTTGAGTTTATGAGGGGGTAACCTCAAAACCCTGAGTTTGCACTGGGAGGAGCGGAGCTTTCACAGTATGCATTTTTCCTGCAACGCGAGGACCAAGCAATTCGATTCTCTCTGAGTTAGTGCACCCCGCGGTGTCACTGGGAAGGTTCTCTCTGGTCTCGGTGAGGTTTTTGTAAAATCAATTTCAATTGAACCTTTTTTGTGTGTATGATGATTGATTTAAGAGAACAGCATGCAGCTGTGAACTTTTGTTTCCTGCTTGGGAAAAATGCCACTGAAACTATTGTGATGTTGAACACAGTTTACAATGCAGTGCTATGGGAAACACTCAAGTGTATGAGTGATTTTCTCATTTCAAAAAAGGTGAAATGTGTTGATTGATGACAAACCTAATTCTAGACATCTGTCAAATTTATGAACAGATGAAAATGTAAACTTGTAGTGCATTTGGAGTTCATTCTACAGGTCAACCTGTTAATAAAGCTTTCTAATTAGAGGTTCTGAAAAGATTGCATAAAAATGTGCAACCAAAAAGGCCTGATTTGTGGCAAACAGGGGACTGGTTTTGCCACCAATAATGCACCTGCTCACACAGCCATCTCAGTGCACTAGTTTTTGGCAAAAACAGCATGCCTCTCTTGCCCCACATACCTTATTCAACTGACCTCACTCGGTGTGACTTCTTTTTGTTTCTGCAAATGAAGAGGGACATGAAAGGATAGCAATCTGACAATGTAGAAGAGCTGACCAAAAAAAAATAAACAAGGAAGGTGCTGTCAGCTACCCAAACAGATGAATTTGAAAAATGTTTTCCAAGAATGGAATCACAGATTTGACAATGTATTTAGTGTGATGGAGAGTACCTTGAAGGTGATATGGTTGTTTTGTTTTAAAAAAATTAAATACATAGCTTTGGGGAAACAAATTCTGTTTTGGGGGGTGTACCCCTTCATATACCCTACAAATTTAACATGCTTTTAACTTACTGATTTTCGCAGTGTATGTATAAAATAGTTCAATATTTAAAGGCGTAGGCTGTGTAGTCCCATTAGACTGGATCTGTATTTGACTGCTTCACTTTGCCTACCCGTCTGTTATGGATCCTGAATTCTGTCCTGGGGATCATATCCTACCTAGTGTCATAGTTCCCCATAAGGACATGCAGCTCCCTTCTCTCTCCCCCACAATGTCTTGCCTTCCATCAGGCTGTATTTTTCTGGAAGAGAGTAACCATAGCCTTTTCATCATCTGAAGACAATTTAGAGCTTACTGCACAGTGGAAATAGTTGTAAAAGGAATAGAATCATAACGGTGAGTCTAACAAATAAAAATGTGCACCATGTTAGATAGCTGCTTGATGGGCTAAGCTATACTGTTGGTGGGAATTAGAGGCATG
>NW_022103920.1:68157859-68159470 GCF_000313985.2 Echinops telfairi
TTGGGTGGTTTTGTTGTTGTTGTTGTTTTTGAAACAGCGATGATTCCAAAAGTTTAAATCAGGTGCAATGTTGCTTGGAATAGAAATTTCTCTTTTCATCAGAGTTCAAAGCAATGCCTGGGCTCCAATTTTCCAAATGTGTGCAGAGACACTGAAAATTGCATTTAATTGTCTAAAATGGCTTCTGGATAGAGCACTGTGCTTTCTAGTTTATTAGAATTTTCAGAACTTCTGAAGACTCGAATAATCAAAGGTAGCGCTGTTCTATTTCCCGTGAAAAGCCTGACAGTGAAACAAATGGCAGAAATGATTTGTGAAGAAAGACTGAAATTAGGAACAGGCGTCCCTTCTGAGGACCATCCAACATCACAGGGCTATTTTTTCCAAAAACAGAAAATTACAAAAATATATTACTAACCTCCTTATTAAGCGCTATGTGGATGTGGTTGATGCTCTTGGAAAGACAAAGGAGTACCAAGATGTTCATGTGGTGCGGCACACAGAATCCAAAGTTCCCAAATCTGTCCGTCACGGTGCTTTCTCTGCACAGAGAAATGAAGAACATGTTGTTGAGGGTTTTGGGGTTTTTATTTGTCATCTCCTTGTGAGTTTTGGAAACAGATTTTAAAATAGCACCAGTATGAAAAATAATATGGCACATTCCTGTATATATGAATAAACAAGACCTTTCAATTTGGCTCTCTAGAAATAATTAATTTATTTTACAACTTGATTTCTTTTCATTCAGCCTTTGATCTCTTCATAGACTTAACACCTTTATATATTTCTGACAAAATTTTAATCACTCCACCTTGTCAATAAATGTTCCCACGTGAAGGTTTCCCTCAATGAGATTCAAGAGCACAATTTTAATGACTTTAAAATATTTTTCACAATTGCCCACAAAACTTAGTGTAGCAAATCCTAAGTACTACAGCTGTATGTTATTTGCAAAGCTTTTGCTCTTAGGAATACTGCTACCTTGAATTCCTGACATGTGCACCTCGGTGATACTTTGTTATTGGGTCCACGTTATTTGTCCAAAGAGCTGCTGGTTCAATGGCGGAGTGACAGTCATAGGTTGGCTGTGAACAGCCAAGCACACTCGCAGCTCATCAGTGAACCAGCCATTCCCGTTCCCCTGAGTGGCCAGACATTTAAGTGTTAAAAAGTACAGATCATTGAAGTACAATCATTATACACCTCTAATACATGTTCTCTGTAATAACCATGCAAGGCTAAATTTAAAAATATTTTTTGAGGCTGTAAATCTGGTGGGTTTTTTTCTTAATCCTATCACTGGGGGCTCTTACAGCTCTTCTCACAATCCATACATACGTCCATTGTGTCAAGCACATGCGTACATATGTTGCCATCATTTTCAAAACATTTTATTTCTACTTGAGCCCTTGGTATCAGCTAATTTCCCCCCTGTCCCATCCTCCTTCCCTCATGAACCTTGATAATTTTCATGTCTTACACTGGCCGCTGTCTCACTTCACCCACTTTTCTATTGTCCATCCCCCTGGGAGGGGGTTATATGTAGATCACTGTGATTGCTATCGCTACTCTCATTATTGGTCCTAAGGGGTTTATCTGTCCTGCATTCCC
>NW_022103920.1:68160240-68173997 GCF_000313985.2 Echinops telfairi
GGGACCCCAGATTCTGTGTAATTTGACAGCTTCTGTACCAGTGTACATGCTCTGGTCTAGCCGGATTTATAAGGTAGAATTGGGGTCATGATAGTGGGGTGGCTAAGGAAGCATTAAAGAACTAGAGGAAAGTTGTATGTTTCATTATGCTATAATGCACCCTGACTGGCTCATCTCTTCCTGTGACCCTTCTGTGAGGGGATGTCCAATTGTCTACAGATGGGCTTTTGGTCACTCTGCCCTCGCCCTCATTTGCATAAATATAATCTTTTGTTCTGGGTCTTTGATGCCTGATACCTGATCCCATCAACACCTCATGATCGCACAGGCTGGTGTGCTTCTTCCATGTGTGTTGCTTCCGAGCTAGATGGCTGCTTGTTTGTCTTCAATCCTTTAAGACCCCAGAAGTTATATCTTTTGAGAGCCGGGCACCATTAGCTTTCTTTGCCACGTTTGCTTATGCACCCATTTTGTCTTCTGTGATCATGTCGGGAAGGTAAGCATCATAGAATGCTGAGATATTAGAATGAAGTGTTCTTGCATTGAGGGAGTACTTCAGTAGATTTTGAGATTGCAATTATAGCAATCGCTTGATCCATCTTAATTAAAATTGAAGGTAGGGAAAGTGGAGCTGTAGTTGAACTTTAGGCACCAACAGAGGTAGACCCTTGTCCATATTCAGAATTTCTTACCTTTCCTCTTTACTGATTTGTGAACTGGCTTTTTTCTCTCTGTGTAACTAATTCTCTCTGCTTCCCTGCCCTACTCTTCCATGAAGGGGCTGGGATCCCTATATGGCTATTTCATGAAAGTGCTCTGTCATGTAGGAATGGCAAGACCCAGGAAAGAGAGGCTGGGCAGTTAATCTAGAGAATGTCCACTAAATGTTGGCTTGTAAATCATTCCAGGGCAGAGAAGCTACAAACTACAGATAATGAAGACTAGTCAAAGGAAATGGAAACTCTGAAATAAAGAACAATACAAAAACAACTTTAACAACAAAAACAAATCAAGTACAATGTAACAATAATTCTATTTTTGAATTATAACTTTATAACTGACCAGTCAAAAATGATTTGATTATGAAATTTTAAAAATCGTTTACAGAATTTTATTTTGTAAAATGACATTTTTGGGAGTATATCTATTGATAATACCATGACTGAAGTTTATGTCAAGCCATATTAATACTTTACTATTCTTAGCATCTGTATTTCCTTAAAGAGAATTAGTAATATCACACATAGAACTGAATTCCCTAACAGATTATGCTTCTTGTAGCTCATATTCAACAGACGATTTATTTATGGCTTTAATTCTCCTGTAACTATGGACAGCAACATTTAGAAAACCATTCCTAAGATGCATTTACTACGGTCAGAGATTATTTATTCTCACTGTACAAGCCCTGGACCTGGGACTGGGAAGGCCTCTCTTCCTTTAAACAAACTGGAGACAGAGTGTGTGTGCAATCTTCAAGGTCCCTGCTTCAATCTCCACCAACCTTCAGACGTCCCCCTTTTCTTGTGCCTCCTCCAGGCTGCCCGGGGTCTTAGTTTAAACAGTTTTGTTCCCAGAACCAGGACTCTTGTTGAAAACTGCTACCTTCTCGCCCATTTTCAGAAGCACGCATTTTTTAAAAGGCAGAAAAAAATAGAAATGACCAAATTTACCCCTTTATACCTACAAATTACAGTTAACTAATATCAATGTGATTTTAAAATTTTGTATTTACCTTTTTGTAATGTACAATCTCGGGTGTACAGTAAAATACACATTTCCATGGAACTTGTATTTCTATCACATTGTAATGCATTGCCATTATTCCAGAAAAACCCCTTATATGCCTTTCTAGTTCATATCTGGCCAAACTGTACAGGAAGATTGTGACCATGACAGTTTAGTCATTTCTGTTCTAGACTATTATATATATGGAATAGTATTGTATGGATTTTCCTGGTTATGGATTCATATGAATGTTTTTGAGATTTATCTATCTACAGAGATGTATACATCAATAGAGCACTTAGTTTCCTAAGTGGATGAACCATTTTAAATTCTCATCAGAAATATATGAGCATTCTCTGTAAACAATTTTGCCATCTGAAAATACAGACAACTTATTTATTCATCCTAACCTTTATATGTTTTAGGTTTTTTCTTGCCTTATTGCAATTTCCAGGAAACCCAGTAGACTATCCAATAGAAGGAGAGCCTTCTGGTCCATCTCAGGAGAGAACTATTCTTCAGGTATAAAGCTAACCATGCACTTTCCATAGGTGCTCTTTGTCAGTTTTAGGTGCTTCCTGGAAATGAGAATTTTGCATTTGGTTATGAACAGACTTTGAGTTTTATTTAAAGCTTTTTCTGCATTGGTTATGTAAATTTTCATCTTAATCTCTTAATATGGTGTATTAAATGGACTAATTAACCAATATTTATTAACCAGCCACGATGTGGGAGAAAGATGAAACTTCCTACTCCATCAACATGTGCAGTTTCGTAGGCCCACAGGTGCATAGGTGCCCTGTCCTATGGTGTGGCTGTATGTCAGAATTGGCTTGAGGGCAGTGAGTTTGGTTTCGGATGATGGTAGCTTACATTCTGTTTGTAATCCTTTGTACTATGCTAATATGAACATTACATTTCTCTTCCTAGCTTGGTTTCAGCCGTGTTCTAGGAGTTTTGGTAAGTTGTTTTCAAATGATTTCTTCTTCCGCCATACTATGGGCTCTTTAAAAAGAGATACTCTGTCTTGTTCATTATCACCCCAGCACTTATACAACACTGGTACAGAGTAAATACTCAAGAACTATTACAAGCAACACTCGCTTTCCTTGCCAGTGTTTTGTTCTGATGGCTCCTTTGTCGAGTGGCCATTTCGACTCTGTGCACAAAAGATCCAGGCTACTTCGAGCTCCCATTCCCTCCCAACCATCAGATGCCCAAGTTCCCTCTCTAATCACGATGAAAACCACTTTGAAGAGATATTTACAACTCTGCGCCCTGGTGGCGAAGTGGTTATGCTTTGGGCTGATAACCGCAAGATCAGCCGTTTGACACCACCAGCTACTCAGAGAGAGAAGGACGGAGGGATCTGCAGCCCTCTATAAACTGGAAACCGAAAACAAGGTACAACAGATGTAACTCACGTGTGTTTTTCTCTCCAAACATGCTTTTTGGTTCTTACTCCCCAATACATATTCATAACTTCCTGGTGATCCAGGCACCCGCCTGAGGGAGGGAGCTTCAAAAAGTCCCTGGGTGTGTTAGGTTAGGTTGTCTAGAGAAACAAGCACTGCCACTCGTGGATGGACAAGAAAGAGTTTTCTCTCAAGAAGTCATCCCACAGCCAGGAGCCCAGTCCAACTTAAGTCCACAAGTCCGATGCCAGCAGGGTCCTCTGCAGACGGACTCGATGCCGGCTAATGATGCAGGGAGGTGAGGCAGGATGGCTCCAGGAGGGTGCGACGCTGCGTGGACCCAAGGTTGGCGGAAACATGGCAGGGCCTATCGCCCTTGGAGTCAGGCACAGGGGCTCAGCCGGCAGGAAGGCAGAAGAGCAGAGAGTGAGAGATGAACATTTCCCAGTTTCTCCCTTCTAAGAAGGCATCAGTCTGTACCGGACCCACAGGTTCGACTCCACCCCTACACTTTCATACAAATTCAAGTTGGCATAAAATCACCCAACTACCACAGTGGAAAATTTCCATTCGTTTTTAATGTTCTATTTTTCCTTTTGAGGCTCTGTCATATTGTCCACCATGGTTAACATGTTTATGTCCAGTGTGTGGACACAATTCAGCTCTCTGTAAAAGTGGAGCAGTGAAATTCTTTGCTCTCCTATGTGATTCATCTGCATGAATAATTGTCGATAGAAGCAAAGAATTCACATTATGTGACTAATTTTTTAAAAAACATTTTAAAAAACTCCCATCATAGCTACACTTTCCTATGGGTTGCTTTAGACAAGCTCAGCTTTATGCTGATGACTCAGGATTTCCACAAGCTCTGTGCCTTTAACAGGCTTCTCGGTTTCTGCATGGACTGGATATATCCCTGGCTTTGTGGACATCAACAAAGATATACTGGCAGATTTATTTTGAAGACCCCAAATAAATCCTCTTGGTTCTCATTTAAATCAATTGTCCATTTCCTGTCAGGCTTATAAGCATACCAGGCCTGGCCAAGTTTATCATGGAAACCATTTAGCTTCATTTGTGCTGGAGATTGATTGGAGACACATAGTGGCCTAACAAATACTCGGCAGTCTATCATAAAGGCAGAAGTAAATTACATAAACCCATACCTTTGTCACTCCAGAAACCTTTATACAAACTTGCCAATGAGAAGTCTAATGGCTCTTTATAACATGAAAGAGAAGTCAATTCAGGTTTTCTTTAAGGTAGACATAGCCAAGTTTTGATTCTTAAGTTTGACTACCAGCCTCACCCTGTGAAGAAGCTCTTTTGAACTACTGAATCATCTAGTTCTTAATGCATATAAAATTTAAGCATGCTTGCTCACAATCTTAGGGGAAGGTCCCCACCACTACCATGACCCCAGTCCTACCTTACAAGCTCTGCTAGACCAAGCATGTACACTGGTACAGATAAGAGCTCTCCACACATAGAATCCAGGACAGACACCCCCGCCCCCCAGGAACAGCAATGGGAGTAGCAATACCATGAGGGTAGAGGAAAGTGGGGGGAGAAGGGGGAGAAGGGAGGGCAAGGGAGAACATCACAAGGATTGATGTTTAACACACACACCCCTCCGCCAGGGGGGCAAACAACAGAAATGTGGGTGAAGGGAAACAGCAGTGTAATATATAAACATAATAATAACTTATACATTATCAAGGATTCACACGGGTGAGAGGGTGAGGGAAGGAGGGAAAAAAAGAGAAGCTGATACTAAGGGCTCAAGTAGAAAGAAAATGTTTTGAAAAGGATGATGGTAACATATGTACAAATGTGCTTGATACAATGGATGTATGGATTGTTCTAAGAGCTGTAAGAGGCCCCAATAAGATGATTTTAAAAAAGAAAGAAAAGAAATGCTTGACTTTTTATGTGAAAAGCACATAATTTGTGGGAACCCTAGGACCCAAGGTAGGTTTGAGAATGTTTAAGTCAATTTATTCTATTACATGAATAAACATTAAAAAAAAGTAATGGTTTTATCCCTCTGAGGCTTCAAATATACATACATTTCAAGGGATACAAGGTTAGAATAGATTTTTTGGTGACTTTGTTGTGGATTTGAATAAATTACAGCCACTATAATGTCTTGGTAATCTAGAAGAGTCTTTATTTGGTTATAACTGGACTGCTAGAATCTAAAAGCGATTCTTTGCTTGCAGTCCCTAGTCCAAATTTCAGTCCATCTTTTAAGGCCAAAAAACTCATTTATCACCTGTCAAGGGTTCAAGCATGCATGAACAGAAGCAGAAAGCAAAATTAACGGATTAATTGTAACTTCAAGAAGAGTAAGCATGCATTACAAGGTACATTCCTTATCATAAAAGAAACAGTACCAAAATTGATTAATACATCTTGGTTACCATAACAAAATTAACTACAACATTCAGATTATAACATTCAAGGGAGCAATATTGAATCAGAACAAATGATATATTGAAGAATAATTGAAACGAATTGTAGTGTCTAGAACCTGGGGACATGGGAGCACTTTCTAAAATGACTCCCCAGCAGAGACTTTCCCGTAAGAGGAGGGAACACGGGCAGGTCAATGTGCAGTCAGCTTTCTGAGATGGGAGGGAGGAACGGGCAAGTCACTTAGCAGGTGACAAAAATGGAGTTTCTTTTGCTAGTCAGCATCAACTTTTCATTGTTGGAGGGAAACATGACCAAAAAATTTTATAGATAAAAGAAATATAGCTAGAAAATACTCACATGGCTGAGAAATACCCAGAGTTCTATTTACTAAACAAAAAACAAGAGTCAATTCTGATACACACTTTGGGCCTTAATCAATACCTCTTATTTTCACTTTTAAAATAGTTCCTCATCCCCATGAATGCCACATTTTTTTCTAACTTGGTAGGTTTTGTGTGAAGACAATCAAAACCACAAATCCAAATTTTCAAATTTAATTTATAAAGATATACTTCTTAAGTCTTAACCAGAGCAAACAAAGGCAAAGACAATCATCTGAATGAGGGAGACCCTTGGAGGGAGACCCTAACCATGCAGAAGGATTGATAGAAAGCCACCTGCTTAAAGAGCTCACAAAGTATGACTGGTAGTGGATCAACACATCAGTCACAGCCAGAATGACAGGAGCAGATACGGGCCCATGACTGGCTCAGGTACAGTATGTTAGACAGAAGAGTTTACAGGAAGATTGGCTCAGGGCCCTCTGACCAAGGCAATCGGTGGATACCTCAAGACCAAGGGCTCCAAATACCCCAATTTCCATCAAGGACACTCTGGGGGGCCAGCCTCCACAAATGACTGAGTCCTAAGGGGCAGCTATGTAATTGAAGGGTAAATTAACGAACTATCATACAAGGGCTCACCTCGTCCAATGGCAGGATAGAGAGAGAGAGAAAGAGAGAGTTAATGTACTTTCCACCAGGCTTATATAATCTTGGGTGAGCAAGCCCCAGTAAACATATGGGAAAGAGGAAGGGGATGTGCTAGAAGCATACAAGTGACAAGAAGGCACATGCCTAACAAGATGGGCACGTTCCAGAGTTAAGATTGTGGTCATCTCTGAGCTAGGTTGACCTTAAGTGTCACTGAGCTCTGCTTCAGGGAAGCATTCTAGGATCCTTATCAGAAGGGGGTGGGCCATACGTAGGGTGGGGTGTTCTCATTGCTTTTGATGGCAGATGGAAGACAATCTTCAGGCAGATAACCTCCAAGCAGTTCACCTTCAAGGGTGGAGTAGCATCCATGTGGTTGCAAGCAGTTGACGTTATTATGCGGGGACATTGGGGGTAATAACTTTTAGTTATGAGAATGTGACTGGAATTCGTCTCCAACTCATAAATGTGAAGGCCTTCCTCCACCAGAGTCTGCCTCCCAGACTCCTTAAACAGGAGTGTAGAGCAGTTGTCCGCAGCATACACTCTCTTCCTGATTCTCAGTTTCGCACAGGACACACCAGGGCACATTTCTTAAAGAGTGACTGCCCCTCCCTGGGCTGCCTTAGTAGTGGTAGTAAACCAACTTCAAACACACTGTGCCAGGGCAAAGCTACCGTGTTTCCCCGAAAGTAAGACATCCCCCCAAAATAAGACCTACTTACAGTTTTGCCTCTTGCTGAAATATAAGGCATCCCCCCAAAATAAGACCTCCCCGAACATAAGGCCTCCCCGATAATATGTTCCCCCAAAGCTACCATAACTCTGGACTTGGACCGTAGTGGCGGGCACTGCCAAGCAGCTCACTGTTGGCCATGCTTAGCCGGAGCAGAAAGAAAGTGCGAGGTCTCTTTTAATCAGAGAGCCTGTGCCGCCGCCAGGACAAGCTGCCCTCTGCTGCTCGCTCTGCCCTGATGGAGTCTGGCTGACTCACAGTTAGACAGTGAGTCACACGGGACAGGAGTCAGGCACATTGTGTGGACACACAGGGGTGACTGAGGTGGGGAGGAAATGTCTGATAAAGGGATGAGGGGGGTGTCTGGTGAAGGTGTCCACTGGCACAGGGTGGGGGGAGGGGATCACTTAAAATGGCACTGGGGTATCACTTAAAATGACACAGGAGGATCAGAAGGGGTCACAAAATGGTAATCCCCCCTCTGATCCTCCTGTGTCATTTTGATTCCCTCCTCTGATCCTCCTGTGTCACTTTAAGTGATCCCCTCCCCCCATCCTGATACCCCAGTGTCATTTTTTTTCTCACCCCTAGACATGAGCGGAAAAAGAAAAAGCTACTCCGTGGAGTACAAAAAAGCAATCGTGGAAGACTCTTGGGGCCAAAATCTTACTGCTTTCTGCAAAGAGAAGATGTTGAGTATCTGATTGGTCTGAAAATGGCGAGCAGGGTATGGTAACCTCATTGAACAAGTGGACAAGGGAAATGCTAAAAAGTGCAAGTGTGGATCAGGTCGGCAACCATTATTTTCCGAGCTGGAAGACCTGATCTGTGAATGGGTTGTTGACAGGAGAGCAAAGGCTTCGGTTGTGAATAGGACTCTGATTCATGAATTTGCCCTTGCAATGGCACCACAGTTTGACATAGCCCCCGAAGACTTCAAAGCATCACAACACTGGCTGGATAATTTCCTTCAGCAAAGTGAACTGTTTTAGGAAGATCCACAGCATTGTTTAGGCTGGAAGATGCTCAAGTTATCAAGTGAGCACTTGCATTCAAGTCCTTTATTGACGATGCTGACTTCTCTAAGTACAGTCTTTCCAACATGATTGCTATGGATGAAACTGCAGTGTTTATGGGCCAATCATCTCAAACAGCAATTGAACAGTGGGGTGCCTCCTCAGTGTACATTCCCTCCACTGCTTATGAAAGTGCACGTGTTTCCTATATTTTGGCAATTCGTCTGTATGGCACTAAAATCCCACCTTTAATCATTTCTAAAGGCAAGAAGGAAAAAATTGAATGTGTTTTGGGCATTTTTATTCTTGACACTGAAAAAGCCTGGGCCACACAAGCAGTTATAAGGAAGGGGGTCTATTTAATGCTGCCACTTGTTATGCGAGGGAGCCAAAGAGGTCTGCTAGTCTGGGATGCAGCCAGCACTCACTGCGCTTAAGACATGAAGACATTTCTTCACGAAAGAAAACCATCAAATAATGATACCCACAGGAATGACGGCCTATCTCCAGACTCTTGATATTGCAATAAACAAGCCATTCAAGGATAATTTGCACATGGAAATTAACGACTATATTGAAAATAGAGTGGAGAGAAATCAGCATGGAAAGTTTGTGAAACCTAAACTACAAAAGATCGTGCCTTGGGTGAAGAATGCATGGGAGAAACTCACTGACAGTTGCATTGCAAATGCACTACGAGCAGGCCTCCTTGACAAGAAGTACTCATTTAAGGACAGTGCTATTGCTAAACATGAGATTTGGTCCACTGATTCTGAAAGAAATGGAGTCACAAGAAATTCACCAGGAAATTCAGGGTTTGGATTGTTATGATGATGTTCCAGAAGACGATGACATGACTGTCATTGAATAAATGAGTAAATGTACCATAGATTGTTGTACATGGAAATAATGGTAGTAACAAGAAATTCTTGGTATTGTAGGATTCAGCTTGCCTGGTTATGCTGGCTTGTGATGACAACTACTAGCATACCATATACAGGTAATAAAGTTCCTTTTTCTTGTTCAATAATAAATGTGTACTGTATTCTTCTTCATGGAAAAAATAAGACATCCCTTGAAAATAAGACCTAGTGCATCTTTGGGAGGAAAAATTAATATAAGACACTGTCTTATTTTCAGGGAAACAGGGTATTCACTTGCTGGTTAATGGTTAGAAAGAATTCAATAAAGGCTGCATCTGTAGGGAGACTAAAAACTGAATTTAAGGATTCCACTGTAAATCACAGCCTTCTGAAAAGTTAGGGTTCAGAATTAAACTCCAATACAAGACTAAAGAAATTTCAAATTCACTGCATCACACTGTGAATTCCAGGGAAAATGTCCACTCAGTTGTGAACTGGTGTTTCTACTTGCAGTCCTACTTACAAGCAGGGTTCAAACAGCAAGGCAGTAGCATGTGTGTGTGCCTGTGTGCGTGCACGCAGCGCGATACTTTACAATGTCTCAGTGCGTTCTTGCAATCATCTTACTATTTACTCCTTGCATTAATTGGTCAGGTAGGGCAGGCGAGAAGCGGTCTCCCAGTTCTAGTCACAAGAAAGTAAGATGATTCGCTTTAGCCACGTGGCTAATAAGTCACACTCATGCTTGGGTCTTGTCTCCGACTCTTTCTGCCAGGTTGTATTTCCCTTTCTTCCTGACTCCATGGCTGTCCAAATAGAGTCTGCATTTCTCACCCTCCTTGGTGGCTAGGTTAAGTCATGTGAATAAGGTCTTTCCAATAAGACGTGAGTAGTATTAAGAATAGAAAAGGTACCAAGAGCCAGGCTTCTTGATGACATCACCACCCCGGAAATGCCATCAGTCTCACAGCAGCCACTGCTCAGGTTGTGTGTGTGGGAGGGTTACTTGTCATATAAGCACTGAAATAAGCACCATCTCTGAACCGATTGCCATGGTTTCCCCCAGATCAACCTCAACTGATTTATACAACCTTCTTGGAACTTACATGTTTACTTAACTCGGCTACCACATGTCTCCTTCCTGCTATTGTTTATGCACATGTTTTATTGTTCTGTCAGTGGAGAAAAACTGCGTGACACACAGGGGGGCATTTGGCAGCTCTTCAAAGCCACTTTCACTGCAGTATTAATTCATCTCAAGAACTTTAAGACTTTCTTGATAGATCTGATTTTACAACCCTTTAATTAGATCCAACACAGCTCATTACATTCTAGTGTGATCAATTCCTTTTTTTTCCTATTTTAAATTATTTTACACTTTTAAAACTTTTATGCTTCAGCAACTTGGGAGCGAGTGATTGTCCTAACACGATGTCCAAGTGCTACTCCAAAATCACTCTAAATTAGACAATCCTCTCCAGCTCTCATGGGCAATCATCCTGGCACCCTTCCAGGTGCCAACCGCTGCTTTGTGCCAAAGCCAATTCCATGGATTTGTAACATTTAGGCACCAAATTAAGTCTGCATGTCTATTGTCTGTTGTCGAATTGCTGGCTAACTACTGTTTGAGCTTAGTGTTTAAACCAATAATCATTTATTTTGTTCACAAAGCTGCAATGAAGGCAGAGGACAGTGGGGGCAGCCAACTTCTTCTTCAAGTGCTGTCAGGTGGGCTCTTGCTGGCTTTTAAGGTAGATCATTCATCCATTTTGGCAAATTGGTACCTGCTATTGAGTGGACCCTGCTGGTGGAGCAGTTGAGAGCTCAGCTGTTGGCTGAAAGATCTGGGGTTCAAATTCACTAGCCTCCCTGGAGGAGACAGATTTAGCAGCCAGTTTATAGCCTCGGAAAGCTTGTGAACAGTTCTACCATGGGATATAGGCTTGCTACAAGGTGCCATCAACTTAATGGCAATGAGTTTGCTTTAAAAAAAAATATTATTCTTATTGACGGGGAGTTCAGCTAATGTTGGTGATGAAAGGCCTCAGTTTTTCTCTCAATAGGCTACTCCAGGGAGGTGTGCGAGCTACTTTGTGGCAGGTGACTGTCCAGAGCAAGTGCCCTAAGAAGAAATGTAAGAAATCGAAACGATCAGCCTCTGAAGTGCAGCATCGCTTTGACTGTATTTGATGGATAACATCATCAGTCTGTGCAATTCAAAGGGACAGAACACAGCAGGAGCCACAAAGAACGTCTGTCGTTGTTAGCTGCTGGTGGGTCCTTTCCAACCACAACAACCCTATTTACAACCGGACATCACACTGCCGGGTCCTGGGCCATCCTCACAATTGTTCCTACGTTTGAGCCCATGGACGCAGCCACTGTGCCACTGCCTCTGGTTAACTACTGTTTGCGCGTAGTGGTTTGAAACAATAGTCATTTCTTTTGCTCACCTGCAATGAAGGCAGAGTTCAGAGGTGGAAGCCAATCTCTTCTCCAAGTGCTGTCAGGTGGGGATCTTGCTGGCTTGTCAGATCCATCATTCAGCCGTTTTGGAATGGATTCATCCATCTTGTCGAAGGTCGTCCTCTTTTTCTTCCAAAGAGGAAGAAAGAATTTAGAATCAATCTTAATTTATGAAGGAATGATATTTGCTTTTTCCAGATTTTAAAATTAAGAAAGTGTAAAGACATAATAGTTATGTAATCAATTTCTTCAAGGTCTAAGATTTTAATCCTGGTAGTATGACAGCAGAATCCGTATTGTTTATGAATATAGTTTTAAATAAAATTTGACAGTGGGAAGCTTTATAACTGAGCGCTGACGGTGCTGTCAGGTAAGTGTTGGACTGCTAACGGTAAGGTAAGCAGGTCAAAACCACCAGCCACTGTGCACGAGGAGAGTGGTGCTCTCTGCTCCTGTAACGAGTAACAGCCTGAGAAGCCTCCCCAGGGTCCTTCTGAGCTGGAACCAACGTGTCAGCAGTGGGCTGGTGTGGTTTAATTTCAAGTCTGTCAATCAAAGCCCAACAAGTTAGAACCAGGTTTCAACAGACAAGTGCATAGGCAGCATTCCAACTGATCAGTAAAGACCAGCCTTAATTTCAATGTGATGATGTAGTAAATTTTAAATTCCCTGTATCTTTATTTTGCTTCTCACTATTCTGACCTTCATGTTGGGCCTCATCCTGGTGAAAGGATAAATTACATTTTGATCTGATGCTTCCGATTTCACCGTAAGTACTGTAAGGAGCTCTGGTGGGGTAGGACAGGAGGCTATGTACCAAGTTGCTAACTGCAAGATCAGTGGTTCGCTAGAGGCTGTCTGATTCCAACATTTAAGGCCTTGCAAACCCAACAGAGCAGTTTTACACTGTCCCAGAGGGTCGCTAGGAACAGGTGTCAACTTTATGGCAGTGAGGGTTTTTTCTGTTTTGTTTTGTTTTTGAGTTTTAAGTCGTGTTCATATTTTCTAAGATCAAAGTCTTCAGTTCTGGGGGGCGTTGTCTTTCTCTTCCTGCTTCTTTCTATGAAGTGGCATTTGGACGTATGGGTACGCTAAGTTGGCTTCCTCGGAGGTCACCCCAATAGTTGCACAGAGACCTTCTTAATATTTCGGGCTTTTCTTCAGACATCTTATGTCGATGCTCCTTACTCATGGTCAGGTGCGATGCAGATGGCCCTTGAAGACTGTCTTAGTTCACTGCCTGAGTTTGCTCTTAGAAACAATGCTACCAGGAAGTCCTGGCGTGTACACGTTGGTGCTAATTTAGTTATTTCCTGGGCATTAACCTATTGGTTTAAATGACAAAGTTATATTTTATAAGTATGCATTAATTTTCATTTGGGCCTCAACTTTTTTTTTTTTTAAATGACTACCTTACTCATTACTTTGCTAAAGGGAAATAATGATTTGTCCTAAAAAACTCTAAGTTCAGGCCATGTAGTGAATTTTAAATAAATATTAAGTATCTTTAATGGAACTATCTCCTTATACTCTCCATACTTAAAAATTGCTCTATCAGGGATTCGTGTGGGGAATGCCACAGCTGTCCTAAAAGTAATCATCTCCATAGAACAATCTAGAACCTGTTTTCCCGTCCTGACCTTCAACCTGCTCTTCTACAAACGTCTACATCCACCCCCCCACCCTGCTCCAAGCCTCATAATCACCAGATTAACACTCCAATAGCCTTTCTGATCACCGTCTCACTTTGCCTTCCTTATAATACTCTGACAAGCTCTTTTCTTATTTTTGCCTTTCATTATACAACTCTTTCTTTGTTCTTTTTCATTTAAAACACCACTTTCCTTGATACATTAATCTTCATCTTTTTGCTCATTAGTATTTCTAAGAGCTGACTCTTTTTTAAAATTAAAAGCTCATTTTATTGGGGGCTCTTACAGCTCTTATACAATCCATACACCAATTGTGTCAAGCATATTTGTACATATGTTGCCATCATTATTTTTTAAACATTTTCTTTCTATTGAGTCCTTGGTATCAACTCCTCTTTTTTTCCTTCCCTCCTCCAGCTCTTATGATGAATTATAAGTTATAAATTATTATTTTCCAATGTTACACAGACC
>NW_022103920.1:68174824-68176696 GCF_000313985.2 Echinops telfairi
TCGTGATCACACAGGCTGGTGTGCTTCCTCCATGTGGGCTTTGTTGCTTCTGAGCTAGTTGGCCACTTATTTATCTTCAAGTCTTTAAGACCCCAGATGCTATATCTTTTGATAGCCAGGCACCATCAGCTTTCTTCACCACCTTTACTTATGCACACCTATTTTTTCAGTGATCATATCAGGAAGGTGGGCTCTATGGAGCTCTTGATGACCTAATCTCGCTTAAACTGATGACACGAAGTTTGAAAACCCCCCCCACACACACACACATTTTTAAACTTCTCTACTGAGTTTTAAGGAGCCCCAGTGGCTAGTGGGTTACACATTGGGCTGCTGCCCACAAGGTCAGTTGTTTGAAACCACCAACTTGTCCATGGGAGGAAGATGAGGCTTTCAACTCCCCTAAAAAATTACAGCCTGGGAAACCCACAGGGGTAGCTCTATTTTGTCCTATAGGGTACTATCCGTCTGAATCTGCTCGATGGCAGTGAGTAACTGTGTTTTAACTCGACTTTGTCAATCTCCCCTCAGTGTATCTCCACTTGGCTGTCCTAGTTACTTGAAATTCAGCAAGTGCACTTAAACCCAATCTTTATTCTGCATTGTCAAGCTTCAACCTCAAACAGTCAAACTCACTGCCATGGAGTCCACTCTGATTCACAGTGGCTTTGTAGGATAAAACTGCCCCTGTGGGGTTCTGAGACTGTAACTCTTTAGGGGAGTAGAAAGCCCTGTCTTTTTCCTGAGGAGAAGCTCGGTAGTTTCAAACTGCTGACCTGTGGTTAACAGTCCAAGGTGATACCACTATGCTACCAGGGCTCCTGGTAAATGGTAATTAAGATAGAACCGTGGGAATGAATTTCTATTAATTTCTTCAAAGGAGACCTGGTAGCCCACTGGTTAAGTCCTCTGCTGCCAACTGAGTGGCTGCAGGCTTACACTCACTGGCCACTCTGGTAGACAGCTGTGGCAGTTTGCGTCTGTAAAGATTTACAGCCTGGGAAACCCTAGGGGGAAGTTCTCTTCTGTTTCTTAGAGTTGCTATAGGTCAGAATCCACTTGACAGTAATTAATTTTTTGTTTGTTTTCTTTCATCAAATGGTTACCAATTCTTATTGATTTCATTGACATTTCTTAAAGAAATTCTTTAGGTGACCACTATTTCTTCCTTTGTTCAGCTCGAGTTTTATGATTCCTGCCTCAGTATTAGCGTCTAAGTGGTCTTGTATCTACTGCCGAAGTGATGCTTTTAAGGTCCCATAAGAGCGAGTGCCCACCCAGTGGATTCTGATCCGTGACCACCGCAGGGGTATCACAGTCGGATTTCTCTCTATAGAGTTTTCAGTAGCTGACTTTTCAGAAGTGGATTCCCAGACCTTTCTTCTGAGGTGCCCCTGGGTGAACTTGAGCTCCTAACCTGTCGGTGAGGACCACCTGAGAACCCCAGAGTCCATACTCGCTGTGCAATTCTCATCTGCAGGAGAGGATGTGTGGTTATGGTCAGTTGCCATTGAGTCAGCTCTGATTCATGGAGACGCCGTGTGCGACAGAGTTGAATGGCCTGGTAGTTGTGTTTGGCTGTCATCCTAGTGGCAGGAATAGCCAGGCTATCTTCCGATACTGGGGATGGGTGAGAGCTCCCAACCTTGAGGTTAGCAGTCAAGTGCGAGCTGTGCGTACCACTTGGGGATCTGTATAACACATAAAGCTCTCATCAGTTTGACAGCCCTGTTTTGCTTGTTGGTTCACTTGTTTTAAATGTTAAATAGAGGATTAAGCAGTTAACTGAAAGATTTATAAAGCATATAAATGCATTCATGTTATTTCATTTGTTTTTTGCAAATGTATAAGGCAGGTAGAACTGGTATTATT
>NW_022103920.1:68178268-68179641 GCF_000313985.2 Echinops telfairi
GCTCCCCAGGCTTTGCTGTGGGGTCTTCACAGTTGATTTCTGCTTCGTTTGCTGTTTGGTTTTGGCCCCGCCCCTACAAGGCCGAGGCAGTATTTTGGAGATTTTTTTCACCTGCCTACTTTGCTTTAAGAGATCTGATTAGAGAGAGACGCTAATCAGTGCCCCGTGCTTCCACAATGGGGTCTCATGTTTTTCTACATCCAGATGAGCTCCAATTTGCTCATTATCTGGCAAGCACCGAGCACAAGAGACAGAAACAGGACTTTTTTCCCCACCTGGCACTTTCCTAAGGTTGCAAAAATCTTTCTTTTTGGTTCATTAAACCTACCTCCAGGCAATTGCTGAAAAAAATGCAAGATAATTGTTTGTTATTCCTTTGTCACTTCCAAGTTCAGTCTCACATTAGCAACCATAAGCTAATGGGTTTTTGTTGTGATTGCTAATTTTAGTTTTTAAAAGTTTATTTTGGAGGATAGAGATGTAGACGGAAAAGGTACCCTCTTCACAATGATAAATATGTATTTTCCCTGACATGGACACCGAAGTGTTTGTTAATTGTAACTGCTTAAGAGGAGCTACGTATGAGCTCTGTACTGCTTCTCAGATCACGAGTCTCAATTTGCGCTGAGGAGTGTGTTGCCTTGCAAAGAAATTGCTTGACGATAGTTCTTAAGGTACAATTAAGATATGTTCTGTGAATGTATGAGTGTGCTATGATTGCTGCCTATTTTTTACAGACACCAGATAAACTGTGAGACCGATTAAAGACTAAAATAAGACATGCACACATACATAGAAACCAATGGATCAAGCACGCTGTCACTCGCTCGAAGTCATCTCACTCTAATAATGGGAGTCGCTTCACTATCATGAAGTCGGTTCTGACTCACAGTGACCTTACAGGGCAGAGTTAGAGCTGCCTCTGAGGGCTTTCAGGTTTGCACATCTTTCCGAAAGGAAACACCAGTCTCATTTTCGGTTTGCCTTCCTGGGGAGTGCTGGTAGTTTAGAACCGCCGACTCTGTAGGTTAGCACCCCACGTGGAGCCTGGTTTACCCTCCGAGTTCCTTCCTTCATTCTATCGAATTAGGATGCCTTTCTAGAAGTAGAATTACAACGTCAAAAGTTACATTATTACTCAAGTATAAAAATGTCCTCATTCTCCTTCAATTACTTGAACCAATTAATACTTCCTCCAATAATGGGGGGGGCGGGGCAGAAGGCAGGAGGAGTGCCTCTTTTCTTACAGACTTGAGAAGAGCGAGAATTGTCAAACTCTTTATTTTCCCGTTCTGCAGGCTAAAAATAGTGTCTCATTGTTTAAGGAGCGTTTCTTTTACTTTGAATGTGCGGATGTATTTTTTTGTGTGAGT
>NW_022103920.1:68181608-68199298 GCF_000313985.2 Echinops telfairi
ACTCAGTATAGTGCAATATTGACCACTCTGAGTCTTTGTAATTGATCTATTTACCTTTAATCATTCTTTGCCCCATTTGTAATTGATCTACTATTTACCCTTACTCATTCTTTGCCCCCATGCACTACAATTCACTAATTCTATGAGGTAGCTAGAGGCAGAAACTAGGGGTTATCCCTCTACATGCCAAGGCCTCCCTCCCCCTTTACAGGGAGTTGGAAGCTGATAAAGGCTACAGGGCATGCACACATTCAGGCCCTAGAGCCAGGAAGCCAGTACACCTGGGAGGGCCCCAATCTAGGCCAGGTGGGCTTAATCCAGTCAATGGGGTCAACCAGTACAGTTGACCATGCCTCCCAGCAGAAATCCCCAAAAGGCTGGGACTTTAAGCCCACCCACCACCTCTTTTCTAGCTGCTCCTTGGCTGGCAGTGCTGTGGTTTCTCTGGCCGCAGGTCGCCACCTGTGGGTGTGAAGTGCCCTGAGGAAGCCTGTGTAAAACCTAAAACTCCTTCCATCCTTTATAAACCTCACTTGGATCACAAAGCAGGCTTTGGTGTGAATTCTTTCTCCTGCAAAGCCAAGGACAAAGATATTTCCCACACAAGAATTCTAACATATTTCTGGTGCTGTGACACCCAGTGGACGCCACCATGTTTGCTGTGGGGCAACAGAGCATGTGACTATGGCCAAGCTGGCACCCACAGCTCCAGACTCGCGTGTGGAGCAGTGCCTAGTGGGCTGGCTGGCTGTCTGCCCTGGAGGCTAGCCCTGTGGGTCAGACACTCCCTTCCCACCTCCCTTCTCTTTAAGTTTCTCCTGGTTTTACAAACAAGCTGCTTGGTCCTGTTGGGTATTTGCTTTAGTGTCTGCTAGTGTGCTAGTTTGGGTGTTTTCTCCCCTACCAGCTGGCTTTCTGTCGATGAAGCCTCGGCCAAAGGTATTCTGAAGCCAAGCCCGAGTAATTGCTAACTTTCCTCTCCAAAGACCTGTCAGCACGGTCCTGGGTCCACTCCTGGTACAGTTCCACTGCGACAGTGTGTCCGGCTACGGATCCCAATTTCCCTAAAAGGTTCCCTGAGCCACTGACCATTCACTCTTCCCTTCATAGATTCGGGAGCCCGCTCCTGCCAGCAGGGGCCCACCTAGCTTGTGGTCTAGAATATGGCTGGGGCCTAGTTTGCCAGCAAAGACTAAGGTCCCCGACCCCTCCCTTGGCAGGGGCACCTGCTTGAAGCCCCAGATTCATGGCACTCTAGGGGCACACGCTGAAACTGCAGTGACTGACCCTGAGGCTCTCAGTACTTTCTCTGTTGTTGAGTTTTCTAGATGGGGATCATCGGTTAGGTGCTGAGGGGGACCCTGCTTGGTTGTCTATCTAATTGGGATAGATTTGACCCGGAGAGGCTGAAGAAACAGAAGCTGATTGTGTTTTGCAATTCCATCTGGTCACAGAACATTTTGGGGGAAAGAGAATCCTGGCGGAAGAATGGCACCATTTCCCTTCCAACCCTGATTCAGCCAGAACATGTCTGTGCAAGGATGGGGAAGTAGGCAGAGTTCCCAGATGTTAGCACATGTTTCCTTGTGTGGAGCAGTAAAGACCTTCGATTCCAGTGCACCGAGGACGCCCTAAGGGGTGCTGAATCTGGGGGCTACTATTCCCTAGCTCTGAACCTGCCAATGTTCTACCCTCAGTAGAGACAGCTGCGGAGTTTGGTCCGCAGGCAGTCCACAAGCCTTTCACCCCTAATTGAACTCCAGCAGATTAAAGGTGACCTGGCCAGTTACTCTAACAAACCTGAACAGTACATAGAACGCGTCCAGCACCTCATCCTTACCCAGGATTTCACTTGGAAGGATGTAATAATCATACTGGGACCGACTATGACAGACTTTAGTGCTCAAAGGTGCTAGGAAGTTTGCAGGGGAGTTACATGTGATGACTGATTAGTACCCAGTAGGGGAAACGGCTGAGCCTTTTCCTGACCCTGCTTGGCATCATACTGACCCCAAGGCCAAGGGGGCATGGGAACTTTTATCTGGTGTGTATCACAAGTGGACTGAAGTCAGGTAGGCAAAAGGCCATTAATTATGCCAAAGTGACAGCAATTCACCGGGGACCTGAGGAAAGCCCCGTGGGCTTCTTAGAGCAGCTAAAAGAGGCCCTGAGGAATCACTGCCATAGACGTAGATTCCTACGAAGGGCAAGTCTTCCTGAGGGACAAATTCTCACACAAGCTGCATGTGACATTAGGAAGAAGCTCCCAAAGTTAATGCAGAAGCCTGAAGGAGTTCCCCTAGAAGAGAAGGTTACTAGTGCTAATGCTGCCTTTTACAGTAGGGGAGAGAAGGGGGAGGTGCTGGCTCAGGAGAAGGAGAGAAGGAAGGACATCAGGCTGCCCAAGTGCTGGCCACAGTTGCTAACTGCCCGTCAACCGCCTCCCAGGTTTCTGAGACCCATGACTACAGTGCCAAGTGCGATGTGTGTCGGGAACCAGGCCACTGGGCACAGACTGCCCTAGCCCAAACAGGCCTGCCCAAGGGCCATGCCACCTCAGCAAGCAAGCTGGCCACCAGGTGTCCCTTGTCCTATGGCAGATAGCCAAGAGGGAGGGGGCCCGCAGGCCACTGAGCAGCGGCTCATTGAAGACTGGCCGGGCCTGGCCAGTGAAGCAGCAGGAGAGCTGCAGCGGGGCTGGAACCTCGGGTGAGCAACCAGTGTGGCAGCACGGTCAGTGGGTGTCCTCCTAGATACTGGGCCGCCTCTCCTGTCCTCGCCTTCTTCCCTGGAACATGGGCACCATTCACAGGTGTCACCAGGGAAGCTGTTGCACCCAGACCCCTCAGAAGCGGAGCATACAGACAAGCACCCCTGAGAGCTGTTGGGGGGTATTTCACTGCCACTCCAGGACACATAAGGGCTCCACAGAAACTCTACCTCCGACCCATCGCAGTCTTTAAGCCAGTAAATTCTTTTACACCATTCCGGTGTTTAAAGTGAACCAGTGCCCATGCCTGTCAGTCCTAGGATTCCCACTTCTCTAAACTTCCCTGACACTAATCCCCACCTCCAAGGGCACTCCCATCTCACAGCCTTATCACTGTCTCCCCTAAACTGTCCACTTGTTTGTTTCTTCCAGGTCTCAGGGTACCAACGTCTCTGAAATACGTGCCAGCTCCAGGACCACCAGCTCCTGGACCGCCCCACCCTCCTCCATCGGGGGCCCTGAGTGGACAGCCCCTTCCCGCAGAGTAGGAAGGGTGTGGACCCAAAGCCCCACTTCCTGCCCCCTTTGCCAGCAGGAAGTAGCTAGAGATGTCTCCCAGTTCTCCAAAGATTTGGGCCCTTACCCAGTCAGTGGGGAGACGTTAGGTAGCTAGAGGCAGAAATCGGGTGTTGTCCCTCTACATTCCAAGGCCTCCCTCCCACTGTACAGGGAGTTGGAAGCCTATAAAGGCTAGAGGGCATGCGCACATTCAGGCCCTTGAGCCTGGAAGCCTCAATGTAGTCCAGGTGGGCTTAATTCAGCCAATGGGTCACCAGTACTGTAGACCACGCCTCCCACCGGACACCCCACAAGGCTGAAACTGCGAGTCCACGCCCCTTTCCCAGCTGCCCCTCAGCCAGCAGTGCTGCGGTTTCTCTGGGCAGGTAGCCACCTGTGGGTGTGACGTGCCCTGAGGGTACCTGTGTAAAACCTGAAACTTCTTCCATCCTTTATAAAACTCACTTGGATCACAAAGCAGGCTTCAGTGTGGATTTTTTCCTCCTGCAAAGCCAAGGACCAAGGTATTTTCCACCCAAGAAATTGAACAATTCTTTTGCTCATTTATTCACACGAAAATTATTTATGTTTACATCATTTCAAGCAATGAACAAAAGTGTTAACGACCTGCCCTTATTGATGCTGTGTAAGAGGCAGAGAAAGAAACCAATGATACCAAATATTTCAAAAAGAGAGTAGACAGAGTGGTAATCAAAGAAGGCTTCCTGGAAGAGGTAGCATTGGGACAGAGACCTGCGTGAACCGAGCGCGCAGCTGTGCCTCCATTACGGGGAAAGTGTTCGAGAGAGAGGGAACGACAATGCCAATGCTCTGAGGAAAGAGTCTAGTTTTGCTAGATTTCCTGGTTCCCAGCAGCATCATTCCCACGCTACACTGCACACAAGTGTCGGTGTGAGCAGGTCGTGGCTATGCGAGAGTTAACGAGGGCAGAGAGGACCCAGTCTCAGCATGTGCCCAGGGTGGTGACTAGCTGGAACCACTGTGGGGCACTGGGGATCAGAAATAAAGAAATTGTGGTGAAATCGAATCCAGCAAATTATTTTATTATTTACTGTGAAAGGTTAGTTGATGGACAATCATGTGGGCATTTCCAGAATTGTCATTTACTTTTCTTTTGTAATGGAAGATCAAATTACATAGTCAATCCATACAGGAAAAGATGAAACACTGCTCAAATTTGCAGGGAAAACTTTGAAAGAAATTGATATTTCGTGTTAGCCAGGATCGGTAGTTTTCATAACTTTAGTTATGAAACCAAAAAGCTGTATATGTGTCTTAGCTGTTGCGAAGTAGTGGGAAGTTTGTCAATAATGGCAGACAATATTTGATAGTGTCCTGATTGCATATATACTGTTTAATTTTTCTCTTCTTCCCTCTCTGCCTCCCTACCACACAGCATCATGCTTACATGATCACAGAGGCAAAGCGAACAGACTGTAACGTGGCAGAAGATGTGATGGAGACAGTGGGTGGGGGAGCGACGCCCCCTGAAAAAGAAGGAAGAGGCTGCTGTCTCAGAAAGTGTGGCGGGACGATTGCATTTCTAAGCTTACTCATTGCAAAACAACGACGGTAGTTGATACACTGTATTAAAATTGCAGTGAATGTTGGTTGTTCTTTGTACTATATTCAGAGTTGAATGAAAAAATCATGATGGGCTCCAAAGAAGAAAGTAAGGAATATGGACAAACCGTGTTCTTTTTGTTTGAAAAACACAAATTAGAGTTGTAAAATAAAAAAATAAAGTGAGCAATTTGATTGTGAATGTCTAGATATTTAGAATTATCTGGATGATTTAAGCATTCATTTATGTTCATTTTACAATAAAGTAGCCATGGTTTACAAGAAACTACCATTGTTAGTTTGCATTGTCATTCTGTTGTGTCATTCATCGATCCCACCTCACAGCAGCCTCATAGGACAGAGCAGACCTGCCCCAGTTCCCTGGGCCACGAGCTTGATGGAATCGACTGCCAGGTCCTCAGTCCTGCAGAGGAGCCCAGTTTGAACTGATGGATGGATTCAAACTGTCAACCATTTGGTTCAAGTCAACAACTCAGCTCTGAAACCCATTCCCATCCCTTTGATTCTGCCATGTCTTTCTGCCATGCACGGACCGGTGAATCACACCACTAACCTTTGTTAGCAGCCCAGCCCTTCACCACTGCCCACCGAAGTTCCTTGTTTAACCATTCAACCAAACTCAACCATCAGGCTGATTCCGACTCAGAAGGACCCAGCAGAGCAGAGTAGAATCGCTCCTCCGGGTTCTGAGACCATAACTGTTTATGGCAGTAGAAAGTCTCATCTTTCTCCCCGAGAGCAGCTGCTGGTTTTGAACTGCTGACCTTGCTTCTTATAGCTCAATGGGTAACCCTTTACACCACAGGGCTCCTTTGCTTAACCATTAGGAGACTGCCAAGAACCATTCCCATCGCTCTCTCTCAATTATTTTGCTCCAACCTCACCAAGCACTGGGGACTAGTTGTACCTTTTGCGTGGTTCACATGCTAACAACTTGAAGACCTCCTTGCTTAATTATATGTTAGCAAGCAGATACTTCAGAAAAAAGTGTTTTAACTTCAGATTGCCCTAAGGATGACTTCCCTAGTTATTTGTGATTTGTGAGCTCCTTCCAGGTTTTGTTTGCTTGATCCCTTACTGGTAGCCACAGGCTGACAGGGTTCTTGTCTTCTGCCTGCAGGGCTGAGACGCGCTATACCTCATTCTGGAATCCTTTCCATCCTCTCAGTGCCCTCTTTTAAAAATCATTTTTTTTGGCGCTAATAAGACATCATACCATTCCACATTCAATCACATCGAGCAGTAGTGAACAACTGTTACCACAATCAGTTTCAAGTGATTCTCTTCCTTCTTGAATGCTCCCCTTTACGACCCTCCCCCACGGGCCCCTGCAGGAACCTCATTCTACTTGCTCTCACCAGAGGATCATCAATCCTGAATTTCATAGCCCCAAACAGAAAAACATGTAACTCTTTTAACCAAATTGGAAATCAAGAGGTCCTTTGTCCATGACAATTAATCTGGTGGCTTTAGGTGACTTTTAAGGTAAAAGTTTAAAGTTGTGAAACTGTCTAAATTGGAGTTTGAACAGTGCAGGAGAGGATAAGAAGAGGGGGTTAAATAGGTTTAGATATTCACTGACATTGTCTTTAACCCACATTTGAGCAGCAAATGGTGCAAATTAACACACAGATATACATTAGAATGAAAACAGCTTTTGGGTTTATGTTGTCAGCAATATAGTTATTTACAAATAATCCATATGAAAATGTAAAAAGGCATAGCACATCTTCACATGCCATCTGTATTAACTGAATTAAGCTTATTGACATCATCGGTAAATCTGTAGCTAATTGTACACAGACATTTTGTGCATTAAAAAGAAATGTACATAATTAAAAATAAAACTGCATTACACAATTTACAAAATAATATTAAACCAAAATCTTAGACAGCTGCCTCCTTATTGAACAAAATAAATAACCAAGGAATTAAATTAACCAAAGTAAATACATTTAGGGAATATAACTTAGAGAAAGGGAGATTGTGCATTTTTTAAGTTTACATTTTACAATGAGAGATACTGGTCTTTTCAAATCTCTGTGCTCAAAATAGGCAGGAAAAAGTACCAGAAAGGAATTTGAATGTTTATAGCCTATGAATAAACACAAACAAATAAATAGATTCCTGGAAAAGGTGGGCAAATTGACAGTGTAAAGCAAGTAATTTGGAAATGAGGTTTAAGATAACAAAGAAAAAGAAAAGAAAAACCCTGTATAACACAATGAAGAAACAAAAATCTAACATCCAACTGTATTATAACGAGTCTAGATATTTTTGACCACTGAAAACATGACATCGACAAACTAGAGCTCCGCATACTGTTGGCAGTGCAGGAAGATGAAAAAAAATAGACAAAAAATTAACTCATTAGCATTTGTCTTTCTCATTTAATAATATAAACCCACAATTTTTCAGTGTTCCTGCTAGATAAAATTATCCTATCATGTGAGACAACAGTCTTTTTATAAGGAACAACGTTGCTAGACTCATCTACTCCATTGACAGGTACCTGGTCGCCTGCCTTACAGCCATTCTTGTCTAGGGCTGGACCAGGTGAGACTTCTTACCAGGACAGGTGGCTGTTCTAGTGATCCCAGAGAGGCCAGGCTTGGACAAGGTTCCCAGAGCCTGATTCATGGGCGGCTCCCTTTCAAGGCCCCGTCTTGGAGGGGACAGGTATCAAGAAACACATTTGCATTTGATAACAAAAGCTGACTTTACTTTTGGTATTTACATATAATGGAATTCCAGATTAATTGTGACTGAATTCTTACAAATCTATTCTGAGGCTTTTGCCTCAGAATGGATTTTCTTTTATGGATAGTATTGGAAATGGCAGGCTTTCCATATTGTCTTATCAGACAGATCAAAAAGGCAAGAAGCAAGTAAGAGGACTAGGCGGACAAGAACTGCATTTGTTTAAACAGGTACTTTTAAAACGTAAGTCTTCCACAGCTTTCCTCTCACACTTATCTAGTGCCGCTGGTTTTGGTTAAATAAAAATATTCGCTCTAAGTGATATTTGATTCTAACAGGAAGGAAATTTAGGCTCTCTCACCTCCTTCTAATTTAAAACGTGGGCATGTTCTGGGGTGAGTAGACAGGATTAGCTATTTCCAATTCTCTGAGAAGAGACCAGGTAGAGAAAACCATCATGAGACTAAGGATAGAGGGGTTTGGAAGAGTACATAAAACTGTGATAAGTACTAAATGTTTCCTGTAAGAATTTTAAAATAAGGGACTTTATTCTCAAACATAAAGAAGTTCAATAAAGGCCTGAGGGTGGATTCATGGGAAGTCCAACACCTGGCAGCCTGGTTTGCGACTCACACACAAGACACGGAAAACAGTGCCAGCCATTTCAAAAACAAGTACAACGGGGCAACGTATTTCAGTGCTACTTTCACTCACTGAGCACACTTTTCTTCTGCTGAATATCCTACGTATATATATGGATATAAAAGACGTTATTAATTTTTTATATTGCCTAGCAGAATGTCTTGCATGTCACAACTCAATAAATATTCACCTTGCTATAAGTAAATTGTGCTTTGTTGTAAGTATTTAAATACATGCGCTTATGCACTCCTTTTGAAATTAGCTTATGGTGTACTGCTGTATCTTTACAAGAGGCTTTAAATGTAGGATTATGGTCAATATACAAGATTAGGTATTAATGAATGAACACATAAATTTCCAAGGGAGGCCGGTAATGCTAGTTTTCTATGTCTCATATGGAAACAATCCAACAAAATAGTATAGTACTATCAATATATTCTTTTAAAACCAAATTGATTTTCATACTTACAGAACTACATTTCTAAATATTTGGGGGTCATCGACTATTGTGGCAAGACAAAAGGGTAAATAGACAAGCTAATACTATATTCCCCTCCTGAATTCTTAGTATGAATGGAAAGAATAAGGTCTAGATGAAGTTTTAGTAAAGTTTTCCACTCATTTTTAACTCATGCCAAAAAAGTACTGCTATTTTCATCTTATAAGCATGAGTACAATAATCTCCCATTTTTCCAAAATAGTCATTTGATTCACTTCTTAATCCACCAAGAAGTCATCTAGTATGTCTTTATTTTAAAATGTTAGGTTACAACGAATCTGATCTCCTTTATATCCATAAAACCAAACCCACTGCCCTCCAGTCCATTCTAACTCGTAGTGACCCTACAGGACAGGGTCGAACTGGCCCTGTGGGCTTCCAAGACTGTAACTGTTACAGACATAGAAAAACTCATCTTTCTCCCAAAGAGCGGCTAGAGGTTTCCAAACCTTGTGGCTAGCAGCCCTGTTCGTAATGCTTTAAAGTGGATTCAAATGATGACTGAAAACCGTGCCTTTTCCTGACATGTGTTGACGACTGAGGCATCAGTTCACAGAATTGTTACAATCAAGGTAGGAAGATACTGATGTGTCTTTCGTAATAGTGAAATTTAATCATCTCTTAACTCTACTGCTAGTAGTAGCTATTCTATTACAAATTTAAAAATTGTTAGGTGTTAAACAATAGAGCATAAAACTGACTTTTCAACTAACTGCAATACATTTTTTCCTCAACCATTTTTGACAAATGCAATTTATTTTTCAAGAGATCAACTTGAGTATTTTCTGAAAGACCCCTGAGTACATATTTTTCTAATTACAGTTTTAGGTAGAATATATATTTTTGCCTTCCTCTTTGATAGAACAGGTAATATGGATTTTATTTTCATTTTTCCTTAAGTCCTTAAAGTAAAATTACCTGTTTCCTGGCTACTTGTTCACTTTGAAATGGTTTATATTGCCTAAACAGTAAAGGTTGAATAAGAAATTAGTGCTTACCACAGTTAATTCTTATTGAAATACATAGAAATCTTTATTTTAGGGGTAATGACATAATTAAAATGTCTTTTGTGCCCTTTGCAAATACACGAATGAACACTAGGGGGAGCTCAAACTCCAGTATGAAGGTAAAATAACCTGTAATACAAATACTGATGGGCTATGCTCAACATAAAATAGCCTGTTGCACAATTTTTAAAAGACTTGACAACCTAAAGTCTCCCACGCTGCTTCAGTAAATGTCGCCTGCAAATTGGCACTGGTTTTAGTGGCATTGTTTGAATTTTCTCTTCATATGAAATGTTGGCCAAATTACCTAGGTACTGTTCCACTGCGCCATTCCTTGGGCTACATCTGTGTGAAAAATACTGTTATTTACAATTTACAAAGTAGTAAATCTAATACTGTTTTTCATCCTTGAAATTAAACTCCCAATTTGGCTGTTTGGGGACAGTTTTATTGAAACCCATCGTCCCTCAATCTTTTATATGTTTATTGTGCATGCCTGTGTTTGGATATTGATGCCAGAGTTGAGAGATCTGGCTAAAGTTCGACAGCAATGGCCCTGGACGTTAAATGTTCGCACTCCTGCTCTGAATATTCAGTAAATCCCTGGACAAAATATCTAATTTGCTCTTTTAGAAATTTTAGTGTTTCAAATGACATATTAGACTTCCTCAAACTTTGCCAGTGAGAAAGACAAAGGATTATGGATTTTGACCATCTGCAAATATTTGATCTGAAACTAGGAAATCAAATAAGGAAGAAAGAATAATCAACACATGATTTTGATGTTTTTAAAGTTATAAAAACCATCGATGCAGTGCTTTTCTCCATTTGCTCAAAATCACCACCAGCTTCTTTTTTTTTTCTTTTCTTCTCTTCTCTTCTCTCTCTTTTTTTTAACAAAGATAAATATAAAAATCTAGTCATAAACGGCCTTCAAAGTCCAATTAAAAACCGACTGGGGATCCACCTTTTGCTGGGTTTATGGGTTAGGGGCTTCAAGAGCGCACTGTCCCCCTGCCGTTGATTTCACCTCAGCGGTGCTGATGAGGGGGTCTGCTCTGTGCAGCAGACGTCATGGCCGATCCCATCCTGTCACCACAGCGGAACTGTACTCCCTGCACATAAGAACTTGCAAATGTGTCCACAACACGAAGGGGCGGTCTCTCTGGCAATACCATGCTGCACTAATATAGTGCAAAATTGTGCCTTCCACACAGCAAAAAAGATACAGGCAACCAGTTTGAAAACAGGGAAAGTAGAAATCTATTAACACAATCAAATTAGTTTTCCAGACAATCAATAACCACTAGAAAATACTGAACTCCAGGACTCTTCTTCTAAGGTACTAGTACATGTCCAGCACTCATACTTTGGAGAGAGACAACAATAAAGTCTTAGAAATGTTTTTGCCTCTGAAATGCAGGTCAATATAGTTACCATCAACCTTCAAGATGTTGAATTCATTCCGTGGATTTTCTGCTCAGTCTAATCGATCTCTTATTCCGCATTAGCATTGCTTATTAACAAGTACATACTTTGACAGGATAATAGGTTTCAGTCATTTGGGTAAACGTGTTGTTATTTTTGACTATAGTATTGTGGAGATTTTGGTATAAAACTCTTCATGCTAAAAAGTTACTAGACGTTAACACTGCAAACAGCGTCTTCCCATCAAGCCTCCTAATGGCCGATTCCGCTGTCAGATTTCAGATACTGGTGATTTTTCAGTTGGTAGATTTCAGAGATCATCAAACTCTCAGAATGCAGCATGTATTCAGCTAACTCTAGCCTTCTCAGCTCTCGTGGTCTATATGCAAGTGGTCCTGTCTTGGATATTCCCAGGAGAATACAGGGTTCACTCCTCTCTATGTTGTGTCTTCTATGAATTCAAAGCACATTTGAATCCACAGTCTGAATGTCTTCATGGCCTCTGGATGCCTACTACAAAGTCAGAAAGGGGCCACTGGTTGTTGCCGAGAAAAGGAGTTCACATGTCTGCATCGCCATCATAGGCCAAGGTTAAAGGTTTCAGTCGGTTGTTCTGTCTTCTTTGGGGTTTCTTTGGCCTTTTGCTGTAAAAAACAAAACAGAAAATTAGGAGGGAAAAAACGCTTCAATAGCAAAGCTTATTATTTTAAGTGAAAAACAAGTCAAACCAAAACAAAAAAACTAAACAGATTGCTAGACCTCTATCACCTAATTTCAACCTTCCCAAAACTCTTCAAGTATTTTATTATCCTGCAGAGCAGCGGTTCTCAAGCTGGGGGTCTGGGCCCCTTTGGGGAGGGGTCGAACGACCCTTTTACAGGGGTGTCCGATTCATAACTGTAGCAAAATGACAGTGATGAAGTAGCGACAAAAATAATGTTATGGTTGGGGGTCACCAGAACATGAGGAACTGTATTAAAAGGTCATGGCATTAGGAAGGTTGAGAACCACTGCTGTAGAGGATAAATAATTCAAATGTGATTTCTGAACGAATAACAACAGAAGGAACATATAGTATAATCATTTACATTTGGCCAGAAACCTTTATAAATAATACATAATTTATAAATAATACATAGTTTAAAAGACAGCTGAATATGATTAGGAATTATCATAATGCCTTCCTCTAGTAGCAATTCAATGGGAAAAAAATCTGTAATTCACTAGAAACTATATAAAAGAACACTCTTTTGCATAACAAAGAAGAACATCCTTACGAAGATGACGGGCAGCAAAAAGGACTTTGGAAACAAACTGGCTCAGATACAAGAGTTTGCGACCAACTAAGACTAAAGCCATGTTTATTTTGAATATCAGATTAACACTGAATAAATGTGGAATTTTATTTGAGACATCGGTTTGCTGATTCTGTGCGATGGTCCATTGAAAGGCTGCTGAAATACAGTGACTATAGCTCCCTTTAGAGTTTGAAATACTTAAACACTCACCACGCTAGATAAATCATGGAGACAATAAAGATGAGCAGCACACACGCCCCAGCTGCCACCCCGTACACCCAGGTCTTCAGTCTCCCATCTAGAAGAGTGGGTGTTAGTCATGCATTTACATCAGTCTGCTACATGTAAGACGGTCTCTAACTATGAACAATGACCAGCCACATAGGACCCATCCTGTAAGAACCCCAGATGATACTGCTTAGACACAGTTAATGGGTATTGCAAAGCTGCTATTATGAGTTAGGTGCTGCTTCTTTAAAGATACATTATCAATGAAAAGGGGATTGGGAAGTCATAAATAATCTCTGAGTTCAGCTATCAAAGTATTCTTTCTAAATACCTACTGCTTTATAGCTGAATGTTACTTAAAGTCCTGTATACGTGGAATGCTACATAAACATTTTGTCCTGAGATGCTCATTCTGATTTGAGAATAGCAACGATAAAATAATGAGAAAAAGAATGAACTTTAAACAGTATTCTACAACCTAGAGTTTATTCAGATACTCATTCAGTGAACATTGCCATCTAAACATGTTTTTTGTTTTAGATAAAACAGATATGAAAACTTTCTGGAGTTAATAAAGAAGGGGAGTCCGGATTCATACATAGCTGTGTGTACTGTCTGCCCAGCTCTGATCAGCTCCCTGAACAAATCCGGTCAGAACTAGGGAGCGTGGTCACGCAGAGAAGAATCACTTACTTATCTGAGATTAAGTGGAATGATCTGGGCTTTATGTTTCTTGCAGAATACTTTATTTTGATGTTTCAATTAAAAATATTTTTTATCATGAAGACACGGTATAGTGCATTTTTTCTTTATGTTCTCTTGTAATTTTTGTCAATTTGATGAGGCTTTTTTTTTGTCTAACCACAAAAAACTTGGCTGTTCCTCACAGTATAGGAATTTATTGTAGCGGAGCACTAAGGGGTCACTGGCCAACTAGATCATGTTCAACTGCCCAATTACCCTTTTGGAAAAATATTACCGAACATCAGTATTTCTGAAAAGTCCAAACTATCTTTAAAGCCTGTTACCTTTTTAAAACGTGAAAAGACAATGACCTATTATTCTAAGTAAAGCCTGTCTGAGTGTTTCATTAGATGTAGTAACGTTATTTCGCTGTCTTTCATAAAAAAATAGTGTTGTTTACTATTTACAGTAATGAACAGTACAGTAACTCAATTCTATTAATCCTAATGCATCTTGCACTGTGGAACTACGTTGCGGGGGCTCTCATTTAAGATTCACACTGTCGCTCCCCGGTGTTCAAATGAAAAAGGAAAACAATCCTGGATTGTCCCGATTGTCCTATTGGCTTCAGTTCTGACTGGTAGTGTACTTTAAAAAATCTAATTAGCGTTTTCTTAATGTGACATACTTACAAATTCAGATCCAGAGTGGAAATAAGTTCTGTCAATCTTAAATTTTCTCAGAGAAAAGTAATTTCATTTCTGTGAAATGTGAGCATGCATGCTTATTTCATAATAGTAAACTAATACATAAAATATATGGCAGTGCCAAAATAAATATGCATAGATAAATTAAGAAATGTCTCTTATAAAATGCTTGGGGTTTTTGTATTTTTTTCCTACAGTCCTTTGGCACTAGCTACGGTATAACCAGAGAATGCTACTCCCATCACCTGGCCCAAATGGCTGTAGACTCCAAGTCCGTCCCCAGCCTGCTGGGCTCGTGGCCGGCTGGGTTGGATGCACTGCCCGACTGGTTTTCACATCTCCCTTGTTGTCCCCCACGGTGGGGATCGCCACCACGGGGATGAGTGTGCACTGCTCCAGGGTCCCATAAGAAGACATGACTTCCGTGTACCCTTCTTCACAGCTGCATGATCTTGTCTGCAGGAGAACAAGGAGGTTTATCCGACACACGATCTTTGGAAGCAGGACAGTAGAGCCGACGGGAAGGCAAGGCTTTACGGAGGAATTGTTTGGGAATTGAATCCATGCAATTTTTGTCTTGATATTAAAAAGAGCAAGATTTTAGTTCTATATCTTAAATTATTCTAACAATAAAAGCAAGTGCACTTGGACTAGTTCATGCTGCTACCAGAAGACATCTAACAAACGAAAAGCCGGTCTCCAGACAAGTTAGTTTTGGAAGGGACTGTAAAAGAGACAGGAGGTGAGACTGGTTTCGCCCCTGCTAATGACTCCGCACGTACCTCACTGCAGTATGAGTGGGGTTCACTACACGGGGGATGACATGACCTGTCCACATCAGGCTGGTGCAGCACCGAGCAGCCCCCTGCAATACAGAAACTCGTATTTTGATAAACAACTACTCTTGCTATGAGAAAAAGTTTATCGTTGTTATAATATGACACTTCGGATCCTGAAGCACTTTGAAGATCCCATTACTACTTCTGACGGGTAACCATGAACTATTTGGTTAACCTTGACCACTTTATTTGGGAAGTTGAGGCTCTTCTCCCCAGGAAAGAGACAGCACAACGCCTGACACTTAATAGGTGCTCAGTAAACATGTGCTGAGAGGAGATAGCTGTGTCGTTTGAGTTCAGAGACATTATTTGCACACACAGGAATTTCTGGCTGCTATTCTGGAGACCACACTCTTCCACCAAAAACAAATGTATTTCATTTTTTAATTTAACTTTAAAGCTAACGTTCTTTATTAGATATTGAAAACAACAGTACTCATATCCCTTTGAAAGATAACTTGTTTGTTATATGACCACTACATAAATGTATGATTTATAATGTATATCAGTTTAAGAAAAAAATCACTATGTAGACTCAGCATGTTTGCTTGGATACAGCAAAGAAAACAAACCTCGGTTACTAAGTAGTCTTTCTACTATTGTTCTGCATATCATGATATCAAGTTAGCTTTCTTCTTTGTTTCCAAGTATAGTAGTAACGAGTTAGTTAATTGTGCCAACCTGGCCATAGTCACATGTGGGGCTAATTGAAAGGCGGAGGGATAAATGGGTGGTGATCCTCGCCATTCTAGTTCTCGGGTCTCTTGTTTTGTGATGGTTGCACCGGGTGCAGCTGCCTTAGCAGTTCCCTGCTTCAGCTTGCAAGATTGACTTCCTACAAGACATCCCCAAGGAGAAGCCACATGGACCTATCCCGATGCAGCCCTGGGTGCTGGAGCAGCCGTGTGGAGACCCCTGCTAGTGCTGAGATGCTTATTCGTTCACTGACTCAGCTTTCCTCCTGCAGTTGGCATCATTACCTCTGTTTTGTGAGGTGGAGGACTTTGTGGACTGGTGTTGGGTTAATGGGTTAATGTTGGACTTGTGGGCTTGGGCAGCATTGGGTTGGGATGTTTTCGTGATGCACACTTTCTTCACAAAAAACTCTCTTATATGAGTTGCTGTGGATTTGTTTCTCTAAAGTACCCAGACTAATACAAGTAACTATATGTAAGCTGTCGTCAATAGGGACTTAAGGTAACTGAAGACTTAAAGACACAACAGTGGGGATGTGGAAGGAACTAATAACGTCAAACGATGTGTGTTCTGTTTAACAAAATTTTAGCATCATTTCCCATTATTTATGGAAGTGATAATCTTCTGAAATTCAATCAAGGATGGACTCATGCTAATTTTTGCCTTATCTTTTAATATTTACAAATACTTAGAACAAGTACAGCAAAGCAAGTAGTCATTGTAAGACTATTACAGTTAAGTGTTCATTCTGAATTTATTATCATCATGAAGAAAAAGGAAACAAGACTTTGATTTCTTAAAAGGACAACTAGTCATTGAAGCCAAGCAATTAAGAGAATAATATATAACCTTTTCTGTTTTTTTCTTTTTAGAAAAATCCCATTTCTTCTAAAATATAGAAACACTGTCTAGAGTTTTTTTCATAACATTTTCATATTGACTTTTGCATATCAAATAACATTAGGAAAAATAAATATAATAGGTGTTTAAAAATATTGAAAACATAATTTTCACAAATATGTTTGTTTTTTCAAACCAGCCTTTGACTTAGGAATTAGCCTCAATAGTAGTGGAGGCGGAGGGGGAATCTCTTTTAAAATGCAGAATTATTAAAAGGAAGAATATAATTTGAATTAATAATTGGAAGAAAGATAATCTAACTACTTGGATCCTCTGGAGACGCTTAAACGTTCTCTGCGAAAGGCTACGTGTAGACCTTCAGTTGTAAGCTGAGTGCATGACCTGAGCTTCGAGCCCATGCTCGCCTGTCCAGGCTCTGTTTAGCTCTCCTCTCAAAAAGAGGTATCGGTTTTCTCCCAGGAAATAGGACGCTAGAGCAAAGCTTCCCAAGCAAGATGTGTTTTTAGTTCCGGATGCATCCACTGGGAGTCGCTGTTATCACAGGAATCGTGGTTCACAAGGCTTTCTCAAGGGTTCAGCCTGGTTCAGGGGAACACAACCTGACAACTGGCTCCAGCTTTCATAGGAAAAATAATTAAGTTTGAATAAAACCAGGTACTTTAAAATTCAATATAAAAGTTGATGTCTTTCAAAAAGCCTATTGATCCATCTTTCCGTTATCTTAGGAAAGCTAGATTTATAATGAACATTATTCACTGATTTTCAAATGCACGGCTCCCTTTGCCTCTCCGAAGGAGGAGGAAAGCAATGGAAGTCAGCAGGGAGGTCCCTACTTTTTAATTACCAAGGTTTATGCCATTAATCTGCTATGGAGATTTCTAGGGATTCCATCTCTTTTAAAAAGTCCCTAATGAAAATCGTTCTACTTCTTCGCCACCCATTCGCCAGCTTGCGGTACTTCGATGGCTTACATGATGCTACGATGCTTGAAGCTATGCCACATGTTTCAAATGACAGGGTTATCCCAAGTGGAGAGATTTCAGCAGTTTCTTGACTAAGAGTCCATTACTGAAAGAGGACAGCATGTTTCATGAAGCCGAGGACCCAAAAGGGTGAGGGAAACCTTTGGTAAAATGACTTGGTAAATGTTCAACTTCAACATGCTGGTGATTATGAGGATGATGAAAGACATAGCAATGTTTTGTTAATTTTGTACAAAAAGTCACCA
>NW_022103920.1:68200061-68204630 GCF_000313985.2 Echinops telfairi
GGTGTTTTTGCCCTGTTTTGTTTTTTACTTCAAAATAAGATATGTGCAGTGTGCATAGGAATTTGTCCATAGTTGTTTTTTTTTTAAACTATAGTCCAGCCCTCCAATGGGTCTGAGTGACAGTGAACTGGCCCCGTTTAAGAAGTTTGGGACCCCTGCTTCTGAAGCCAAGCGCGATGTGTGGCTCTGGGCAGACATTCTCCCTTCGGCCTGGTCTAGGTTTGCGCTGGAATTGCCTTCAGGGCAGAGAAACAGAATCAGCCAAGGAAACATTTTCCTTACGAGTGTCGAGTTAGTCCTTCAGGAAATTTCTAGGAAATGCCGTCAGACATTCTTTACTTATGACACTTGTTTATTGGAATTACTATTTTAATGAAATGAGTACTAGTATCAATACATAAAGTGACCAGATGAAAGTGAATTTAAATCATACAATTAAAAAGAATTTCTCATCAGTTACCCGAGGGAACCCTGAGCCTCAGTCTTGTGCTGAGCACTGAAAGAACATTTTTTCTGGTCTCTTCATAGCTTTCTTTAGTGTGTGTGTGATAGAAGGATTGTGATGAACAAAGGGGAATCAAAGGCTTACCTGTGACATTTATACCATCTGACCTTTGACACCAGACTGTTCTAGAAGAGCCCTTCCAATTACTGGCTATCCATTTATACTCGTAACATTGGCCATCTGTGGGGACACAATAAACATTAACAGAAGCATTCCAATGCTCGGAAAGGCAATCATGAAGATAGAATGTTAATCATTTCTGGTGATTCCAATGTCAATTTATTACCTGTAAGTTGACGTAAAAATATAAAATTGCTGATGTGTACCCAAACCCTGATTGATTTTCCATACTATCTGGCATTACTGCCACATGAACTGGCACGGACCTGCCCCTTTCATTTAAGTTTGTGTTTCTTTTTAAATGATAAGGAACCCTGGTGACATTGTCTGTAGTTCAAACCTGGCAGCCACTCCTAGAGAGAAAGATGAGGATATATGCTTCCTAAAGATTTACAGCCTCAGAAACCCTAGCGAGGGTGGCTGCTGGTGGTCCAGTACAGCTTAATATCCAAAGTAAAATAAGGGCAGAGAACTGTAAGAATTCAAAGATGCTATTTGAACATTAGCATTTTGACATATGCACTTTATGTCAAATGTAGATTACATTTGTTAAGGACCAGTAATTATATTGTATATTCCGAGAATATATTAAAACTTCTCATTTTGCTATCCACTTTGGATTTTCTTTCCTTCTGTGATTTGTTCATAAAACTGCCACCAAACCAAACTCACTGCCATGGAGTCAACGCTGACTCAGATTAACCCCGGCCGTTCCGGAGACTATCACTGTTTATGGGAGGAGATCGTCTAGTGCCCCCCTGAGGGGCTGCGGGGGGAGGGGGGGGCTTCCAGTCGCTGCACACGAGGATGGCAGCCCAGCGCACAATCCCTAACGCCATCAGGCCTCCTCATGCTGAGAATGTTACATTTATACTTCATCAATCAGGATGTTTCATTGCACGAGTCCCCAAAAGGCGCTCCTCTCTTTTCAAGCCTTCCTTTGCTTACACAACTGGAAAGCATTTGAAAAAGATTTCACAACTAATTATGAAGAGCGACAAAAATTTCCTTCTCCCAAGTTTTCAGAATACAGCATCAGATCCTGGATTCAATTCTCTTACCTTAACACATTTACTTAAATTCTGTGCTTTATGAATTTGCTTATCAACGCAGAGCAAACGTCTGTAACTTTCCTGATGGAAGCACTCACCATCACATGGCTTTGTTTCTAACATCTGCTCGGGACATAAATGTTGGTTTTCCAGTTCCTGTATAATCACTGCTCTTGATCGGGCCTGTACTCCACTGAAGCCGAGGTCCTCACCACTCACACAGGTCAGCTGACACGGGCTCCACGAGGACCAGTCCTGCAAGTAGCAGTCACCTGGAAGCACACGTTTATGGGCATCGTCTTGTCTTCTGTTGTTTTACCAAGAGTTGATTCATTCTGCAAATCTTTCAATGCCTATGTTTTCTACAATTAAAAACCGTATGTCTTAACTATTCCATGGACAAAAATAGATTTCCAGTGTAATAAACAGATAAATATCTGTTTTAATCTATGAAACGCATTAGGACATAACACAAGAGATTTAAAAATAGATATGTTTTGGTGAGGAAAGCTGTTACGCACAGAAGAGAAAATCTTGAACCCAGAGGGTAAAAATGGAAAGATTAATTTTATAAACTTTTCAAAATGTTGTATTATGAAAGGAAGACATCATAAACAAATGAAAAGATGTGCTGAAATATATATTTAATGTACATAAAGGGAAAATGATGAAATATATGAAGGGTTTCTATAAATCAATATGAAGAAACTTCAATAGCAAAAGAATATAAGAGGATATTTCCCCCAATGAAGACCATGGCAAATATACATGCTCTGGTTATTAAGAAAAAGGAAATACAAATTAAAACAGTGATAAGATACTCATATATTTTTAAATCCCTCTTTGACAGGATATTGAGGTTTCCCTAGAATTTTGTTGTTACAGATAATTCAAGTGAACTTTCCTGTATCAGGGGGTTTCAAAATGTTCATGGAAAATTTTTATTATCTTTTAATTCCATGTTCCCGAGGACCTCCTTTAAAACAAAATTTTCATTGTGAATTGGACGAAGATTAAAAGGGAATACCACTCATTGCACATTCACTAACCCTTCGTGTTCCTGGCTCCACACACGGTATGGACATTGTGCCACAGGGCCCATTCACTCTAGGCCTCAAGGGGGACAAGACCTGCTCTCAGGGATGTCTTCAGGCTGTAGCCAGCCAGCATGCCTGGTCTGTTTTGTGCTTTTGAGTTTCGTAGCACATTTTCTTCCCATTCTGCCCAGGACCTTTAAATGTGACTCCTTTCAGAGCAGGCGTTAGTGGGACCCAGACACCTCCCAGTTCTTTTGGACTTGGGTCCTGGAGACTGCTGTTCTCAGGGTCCATTAGTCCATGGGGCTGTTTCCGTGGGTTTTCAGGTTTCAGCACTCTTCTTTCCCTCACACAGGGAGACTCTGATCGTTGCATCACAGATGGACCATCATCCGTTTTTAAGACACCCGGTCTGTACTAAGCAGAGTAGGATGTGGACTTTGTGGGATATGCTATGCCAATGGACCTTCGTGTCCCTTGAGAAGACGATCCTGAGCCTCCAGAGCCAGTAACTCATTCCCTCAAGGAGTTTGGCTCTAAGAAGTGTTCCTAAATTTGTCCCCTGTGTGCTTCACCAGGTTAATGGATGTAAATTGTAGCAGAGGTATGTGCTCATGTACAAGTATTCTCTGTCAAACATAAATATATTTATGGATAAACTTCCATTCTCTCTCCCACACCCATTCAGCAGTGTGTCTGTCCATGTATCTACTCACAGATCATAATTATTGTAGGCTGATATAACAGTATTTACCTCTGTTGCCTCTAACTTTCACTACTCCCAGTTTTTCTTGCCTACATCATATTTTACCAAAATATTTCTTATTTCATTATTATTGTGTTTTTTAAGGGTTCAAGGGGCTGGTAGGGTGGAAGAGGGAGGGGATAAAGGGGATCGGATATTCTAGCAGTTCAAGAAAAGAAAATGGATTGTAAATGATGATGGTAACAATTGTACAATACAACTACACCTGACCTAGTGGAACTATGGATTGTAGTAGTAATATCTTTAAGAGCTCCCAATAAAATATTTTTAAAATCTTTCTTATTTCATATTGTATTCCTCTTTACCAAGTTCTTGAAGTCCACCTGTGGGAGTTCTATAACTATATTCTTCCCTCTATTTACATTGTAATTGTCTTCCTTATAAATTGGTATCTCTGGTTCTCTATTTTCAGTCTTGTAAACTTTCTTAATTTTGGATACTTCTATAGCTGAATTGAATTCTGGGTGCTATTGTGATGCAACGTGTTAGGTTGCTGTCTGTCATTGTTAGTTCTCTGTCCAAAGACCTCTCTTTAGTATATCATGTAAGGTTGGTCTGGGTTTTACATATTCCTTTCATTTCTATTTAGCTGTAAATGCCCTAATTTCACCCAAATATTTCTGGGTCTACCGTATATACTCGAGTATAAGCCGACCCGAATATCAGCCGAGGCACCTAATTTTACACAAAAACTGCATTAAAAATGTGATGAATGTAGGATGCCTAGTGGGGCTTAATCAAGGGCAATGTAGCAGCAAGGAATTACTAAACATGAATGAAGGCCAAACGTGATGGTGAGACAAGAGGAAAGGAAAAGCAAATAAAGGAAAGAACCAGGAGGCAAAGAACCTTTATAGAGGTCTAAATGCAGGGATGTACATATGTAAATATATATATATAACGAGAGGGAAAGAGAACTATGTATTCATATCTAATGTTAAGAATTAAGGTTGCAGATGGACATTGGGCCTTGACTCAAGCACTCCCTCAACACAAGAACACTTTGTTCTAACAATCTGGCATTCTGTGATGCTCACTTGCCCGACACAATCACTGAAGACAAAATGGGTGCATAAGTAAATGTGGTGA
>NW_022103920.1:68205460-68236432 GCF_000313985.2 Echinops telfairi
CGGCTTATACACGAGTATATATGGTAATTATTGGATTGCAATTCCTTTTTCAGACCTTTATATATGTTATCTCATTGGCTTCTCCATGATTTCTGCTGAGATAGCAGGGCTGGGTCATTGATTCTCCTTTGTAGGTAACTTTTAATTTTTCCCAAGCAGCTCTAAGGATTCTTTCCTCGTCTTTGGTTTGGGAATGTTTGATTTTGTTATCTCTTGGTGATTTTTTTGAGGAGTTTCTCTCGTTTGGAGCTTATTCAGCTTCCTGGATGCATATCTTGTCTTTGATGATAATTGTCTTACAATAAGTCTTTGACAATATTCTTTTCTTTAAAAATCTCATCCTGCTCAGAAATTATGATCATGTTGTTATTCCTCACGAGACTGTTACATTTTCTCCTATTTTTCCTTCTTTTCACTGATTAATTTCGAGATCTTTGTCTTCAAGCTCACAAGTTTATGAATTTCATCGATTCAATTCTACCTCTTTGCCATTCCAATGCTTTGTCTATTTCTAAAATCTTAGTACTAATCTTCTCTACTTGCCGTGTTTCATGGTTTCTAAGTTTTCATATATTTTATCATTTTGTTCTTGTAGTGTTTTCTTGAAATTTTCTAATTTTTTCCTATGTTTTCTTTTATTTCATTTACATCTTTCTTGATACTCACCCCATCTGTTTAAAGTCCCTCCTCATCATTCTTTTGGCTTCCTCACAGGTAGTTCCAACGCCACTTCTCCTTCCAAAGAGCCTTCTAGCTCCGTGTTGTGGGCACTTGTTTGAGTCACTCTGTCTTGCTGCTCTGTGAGAACTGAAATGATCTTTTATCTTGGAGACATGGTTGCATGTTTTATTTGTATTTATTTGATGACTGTTGATGTGTTCTTAGGCAATCACTAGCTGTATAATAAAGAATATTATTGTGTGTGTGCAGTTCTTTGTTTGCTGTTGCTGTAGCATAGCCAAGGGTATGTTCACTTGATTTGGCTCCTGTCTATTGATCAGGTAGAACAGGAGTGGATATTAGCCCTTGCCCAAGAGGTGAAGCTGTCTGAATGTAGGTGTGGCTGGGCTGTGTAGGCATAGTTGCTGTCTTCTGATATGTGGGGAAAAGAAAACAATCAAACAAACAAGAAAAACAAACGGCATTTTACAAAAAGAATGAAGAATAAAAACAAGTGGGAGAAAGCAGGCAAATGGCAGCAAGACAAAATAATTTAATCAAAGAAAGAAAGAAAGAAATGGGAATGGAAAAAGAAAGGAAGAAAGAAAATAAACAAAACTAGGGAGGGGGTGGGAAACAAGAAACAGAGGAAAGAAAAAAGAAGAAAAGTAATCAGAAAAATAAAGTATGAAAACAAGGGAAATGAAAGAAAAACAAACAAATAGAGAAAATTGAGCACCAGGGCACCCAGTATGTGCTGCATCTCTGCTAGCCAAGGAGTTCACAGGGTATAGTGGGGAGGGTGGAGGGTGTGGAAAACAGTTCTAGGTAGAGTTAGGGTCAGTTTAGATGGATCTAGAAGTAGTTCGTACTGGCTGAGGTTAGGGTGCCTGTTCCTGGCAAGAAGTCTTTAGGGCGCAGTGGGAATGTATCTAACTGGTCATGGAAGGGATTTTTGCCCATTTCGGGGTGGCCAGGGCCCTGGCGCTGCATGTTCTGCTCTGATGAGGCACAGTTCATATGCTTCCAATGTGGGGGTGGTACACGAGGGTCTGATCCACCAGGGCTCAGCCCCCATTTCAGGTAGAGTAGAAGCTTTATAGGAGTTGGGGTGGTGGGTGTCATAGGCCACTGAGTGAGTTCCAGTGGGGGCTGGCACCCTGACAGCCACCATGCTGGGATGGGGAACATAAGAGGATTCCCTTTCTCACTCCCTGCCACAGAGGTGCCAGGCTGCCGTCTCAATTGAATGCTGCTTACAAATCTTCCCCATTGCAGCTCCACACAAGCCACCCAACAAGTTGACCTATCTGTTTCCTCTCTCATCACTTTTGCTCAGATTCTCTCCTACTCAGGATTTACTGTAATCCATTTCTATAGCCTTTCCTCTGAAACACAGGGTGCCGGGCTCTCGCTCATATATTTCATTCGCTATCCCGTGTGTGTGGTAGAGGGTCTACGCGGCATGTCTGCCTAGTTTCCCATCTTAGCATTAGTCCCTGTAGTATATACTCTTACCTACAGAGAATACATACTTAACCAGATAATCATTTCAACTCTATCCTAACAGGGGACACAGACACAATGTTTGTAGTTAATGTTTAAAAGAGTGTATACACTCATATATGTTCTTATCAGTATTTTCATTTTCTGATCAGATGTTACTGCTGAATGACATCATATGTAAACGCTCACTTGAGGGGAACTTGTTAATGTTACCACCTGTTCCTAAGAGACAACAAATAATGGATTCAAATCACCATAACCTTGTCATCATTGTGAAGGGGATTATTAGCACATGGCACTATTCAAATGAATGCACAGAATTTACAGTAATTCATAGTTTAGTAAAGGGCTTCAAACCCCAGGCTGCGAAAGAACACTGGGTCTTATGCTTTGTTCCTGTTTCTTCTCCGAGGAGCGGAGCTGGGCCAGCTGATGGCGCAGCTGTGGCCGTAACAGGGATCCTCTCCACTTTCCCTCTCAGTATCATCAATCACCTGCTCATATTTCATTCATGATTTATTGACATATAATGTACATGAAAAATACTCACTTATCAGAAATACAGAGCTAGCTCAATTTTTAAAACCCAATTATATGCACATGGGACCAAGACCCCAGATAAGAAAAAGACCATTTCCCACACCTCAGAAACCCCCTTCATGCTAGCTGGAATCGCACCACATGTACTGTTGTTATGTCCAGCATGTGAGGAGTGGGAAATGCTTCCTATTTAGAACCCTCCTGCCGTGGACATTTTAGTTAAAGGTTTTAGTGAGCATGTACGTATATGCATGTCTACTGGGTGCTTGACTAGGGGTGTGACTGCTGGCCTGTCATGCATCCTGATCAGCTTCAACCAATCTGAGGTCCAGACAGACTTGTTGAGCTCTACCTTTCTCATGGCCAATCGCTTTGGCAGGGTTGACTGCCACTTCACCGGTCAGAAATGCCACTCTATTGGGCAGAGTATATCTTTTAGAAAAGTGAGACTGAGAGGAAAAAGAGAAGATATTTACAGCTTTCTTTAGACCGAGAGCTAATGTTGTCTAGAATATTATCAAAATCTCCACCTAATTTTACAATACTGTGGTAGTTATATTATTGTTTGTCAATTTGGGACTTTAGAGTGAAGGGGTGGAGTCTACTCTGTCAATCAGGTCATAGCCACTGAGGCTTCTGTGTGAGCATGGCCTTCCCCTAAGGATTCTGGGAACTCTGGTCTTTTCCTTCTTGGAGGCGGGAGGCACTATCTCTCTCTCTTGGCTGACTCCCTTGGAGACGCTCTACTGACAAGACATAAGGGTGACTCCTGGCAAGGCATCCCAGAGGATGATAGTATTTTAGGAACACAATTGTTTAATAACATTTAAGCCACAATGAGTGATTGCTCGTGGTAAGGAGTGGTACCACCAGTTGTCTGTTGGTTTGTTGTACTGTGGTGGCTGGCATGTTGCTGTGATGCTAGGTGCCACGTCATTGGTGTTTCAATGCCAGCAGGGTTATTCAAAGTGATGAGGATTCAGCAGAGCTTCCGGACTAAAAGCAGGTTATAAAGAAGAAGTAGGCTGTCCACTTCGAAGGAATCAGTCACTGAAAAACTCATGAGCATCCGCAGAACACTGTCAGATAGAGTGCCAGAAGATGAACCCTCAGACCGAGGTGCACTCAAATAGGACTGGGCAAAGTACTTCAAAGCAGAGTGGCCCACACGCTCTGGATAGGGTAAAGCCTTTGGGACCTTCATTTGCTGATGGGACATGATTTCAAAACGAGAAGAAACAGCTGCAAGTATCTATAAACAACTGGCACTTGGAATGAAGAAAGTATGTTGACAATTGGAAATTGTAAAAAATGAGAGAACATGCATATAGAGGAATATTCTAGGTATTACTGAGCTGAAATGGACTGTGATCAGCCATCTTGAATTAGACAGTCATATGGTTTACTAGGCCAGGAATGGAAAATTTGAAAAAAATATCTAAAAGGACATTGCAAGACATTTCTTGAAGTATACTGTTATCTGTGATAGGATAATATCACTCCATATATGAGGAAATCCTGTCAGTACAACTAATATGCAGATTGAGCACCATGAAAGGTAGTGATGAAGAAATTGAAGAATTCTCAAACATCTTCAGTCCAACATTTATGACACATAAAAATCAAGGTGCATGGATAATTACTGGTGATCTGAATGCAAACATTGCAAACAAAGAGGAAGGAACAGTATTTGAGGATATGACCTTGGTGATAGATCTGAATCTGGAGATTGCATGATAGAATTTTGCAACACCAATGATGTCTTCATAGAAATATCTTTTTTCAACAATACAAACGACAACTATACAAGTGGACTTTTCCAGAAGAAATACACAGAAAGAAAACTGACCACATCTGTGGGAAGAGACGATGGCGATGCTCAGTCTAGCAGCTGCAAACCCGTGGAACAGACCTTGTGTGGCTCAGACATCAGCTCCAGATGACGCGCAAGAAAATCGAAACCAGTCCACGAGAGTCAAAATAAGGCTTGGAGTCCATCCCACTTGAATTTCCAGAACATCTCAGGAACAGATTTGAAGCACTGGAGATACTAACAGGAGACCTGAGTTTCTGTGGGACGACAGCAAGCACGCCATACAGGGCAAAAGCACAAGGTCCGTAAAAAGAGAAGAGAGAAGAGCAAAGTGGAGGTCAGCCGAGCGGCTGAGGCCCGCTCCTATGGTGGAGCAGCTGAGGCAAATGGAAGAACTGGTGGGGTACACGAGCAGAATAAATAAAAAATTCAAAAATCCAAAGGGCATCCAGAGAAGACAAAGTAACATATGATACTGGAATGTGCAAAAACCGAGTTAGACACCCCACAGTGTAGAACAAGCTCAGCATACCTTAAACTGAAAAACCGAGGGGAAAAAATCAAGCCTTGAGTTGCAATATTGAAAGATCTTATGGCCAAAATATTGAATGATGCAGGGATCACCAAAAGAAGATGGGCAGAATAGAGAGTCCTTGTACAAAAAGAAGTAGTCAACATACAACCAGTTTAAGAGGTAGCAGATGAGCAAGAACTCAGCGCACTCGAGTCCAAGCTGCATGGAAGGTATCAGCTAACACAAGTCTGCAGGAATCGATGGACCACCAATGGAAATAGTCCAACAAGCTGCCAAAGCACTGGAAGCACTCACTCGTCGGGACATTTGAAAGATTTTACCTGACCAACCGATGGGAAAAGTTTCATATTTGTGCCTAATCCAAAGAAAGGTGACCCACTAGAATGCACAAAATATAGAACAACATCACTGATAACACATGCAAGTAAATTTTTGCTAAAGATCCTCCAACATGGGTGGCAGTAGTCCATGGCCAGAGGTCCAGGCTGGATGTAGAAATGGAATGGAACAGGGGATATCATTGTGGAGGTCCAATGGATCTTGGCTGAAAGCAGGGAATACTAGGAAGGAGTTCACTTGTATTTTATTGACTATGAAAAAGTGTGTGTCTGTGCAGATTGTAACAAACGACAGATCGCCTTGAGAAGAATGAGAGCTCCAGAGCTCTACCTGTGCTCACGAGGAACTTTTACACGGCTGCAGGGGCAGTTGTGTGAACAGAGCAAGGGAGAACTACTACGTACTTTAAAATCAAGACACTTGTGCCCCTCCCCATACTTATTCCATCTGTATGTGTCGCAAACAATTAGAGAAGATGGACTTCGTGAAGAAGGGTTAGAGAAAGGGTTATCAACAATCTGCTGTAAGCAGATGACACCACCTTGTCTGCTGAAGGCGAGGAGGACTTGAAGCACTTGCCTATCAAGATCAAGAATTAAAGTTTTCAGTCTGGATAGAAATTCAGTGTCAAGAGAAAAAAAATCCTCACAACTGTGCCAGTAGATAATTTCAAGGTAAGCAGAGGAAAGATTGACGTTATCACGAATTTCATCTTGCTTGGATCCACAATCAATGCTCATGCAAGTAGCAGTGAAGAGCTCAAACACTGAACTGGGTGAATCTGCTGCACAAGAGCTCTTCAAAGCACTGAAAAGCAAGGATGGCACTTTGAGGACTACGTGGCACCTGACTGAAGGCATGGTCTTTTCCACTGTGTCACATGCATGTGAAAACTGGTTACTGATGGAGAAAGACCGAAGAATTGTTGATTCGTTTGAATTATGCTGCTGGTGAAGAATATTGAAAGTATCACGGACTGCCAAAAGAACAAACAAATCTGTCTCAGAAGAGCTATTTCCAGAACGCTCCTTAGATGAGTAGCTGGCAAGACATTCTCTGCCCATGTTAGGAAGGACCAGTCCCTGGTCTGTCAGGCTTGCTCAAGGCGAGGAGCCCCGACAAAGAAGGGAGGTCCGACACAGCGACTGAAACTTTGGATGGGCTTGACCCTAACGCACACGGACGAGAACGGTGCAGAAGCAGGCAGCTTTGGTCGGTTGGATACAGATGGCTATGAGTCAGAAGTGACTGAGGTATCTAAACAGAACAGGAATGGTTACAGGGTGTGTGACAAATGTGAATATTAATGAAGGCTAAGGGGGTGGAAATGGTTCTGTAGCTTTGGTATATTAAATATTACATGTTATTAAATGGCATAGAAATGTTTCAAAAATCAGAATAGGAAACAAGGTTTCTAAACATATTTGTGGGTTAAGCATCATTGCCTATAAGATTCCTAAATTTACTTAAAATACTATATTTTCCCTTTCCAGAAAAGCTAATAGGGACATCAGGCTTCAATTAGAATATTAGTCATCCTTCAATATTTTCACTTGGGCCCCTCATTTTATAGGCAATTACCTTTCCCAGTATGAAAAATCTCTTGTAATGTTTCTTATATTCTTGGCTACTATTTACCAGACCAGACATAATGAACTTCACAGCTGATATGGTACCGGAGATAAAATATAAATGTTGTTTACCCCAATGTAGATACTTACCTTTTACTATTTCCCTGTTGAAGAAATCATAACAAAATGGTGAGTCAAATGGCAGAAATCTGAGGCAACTTGGTATAGCTATTCCCAAATAAGAAAGTTGTGGACACCTCTGAACTTTCATTATCTATGCAATCCCTACTTGGCCCTCGTCTTGGGGAGAAAGTACATGTGGATGATTCTATTGCTGCTGTTACCTGGGCAAGGCTGCGTGCAGGTCTCCTCAAGAACCATCTTTCTATTACCATCCAGAATGGGTTCAATGTCACTACAGAATTCCTCATCCACTACTTTGCTGACATCGTCCACAGATCCATCACTCACGACACAAGAAATATTCCTCGCTCTGGTGCCTTCTCCACACTGGGCATCCTGGAAATCAGGAAGAAATAACTAATTAAGACCAGAAAAATCATTCATCAGTAAGCTCATCACTTACAGTCATCTCTGTGCCACGGATTTTGATTTATGGACGCTTAGAAAAGCATTGGAAACTCCAGGGAAGAAGCCCGTGGGGACATTACTTTAAAGCATACACTGAGCAATTTGTTTGTTTTCTAGGCAAAGACAAGCAACCAATTTCTCAGGAAAATAAATCAGTATCCCAACCATTTTTAAAAATACAGGGCAGGGAATGATTTTGTTCTCAATCAAAACTAATTAAACAGCTATGAAATGGCAAGACACTTAGACTTTTTTAGGAGAGACTCTGACATCTACAAGCTCTGGAAAAATATTTCTGAAACGGAGTTATTGCAGACAAAGAATACACATTCAAGCACAGCATCTCCTGATGGGATACCTGGACTTGGCATGGAGACCACTGGCCATACTGCCACCGATAACAGGGCTTCACAAGGCAAGGTTTGGATTGTTCCATCAGAGTGGGGCAAGGTCTTCCATCCCCCTGAAAGGGTTGAGTCACTGTTCGTCTTCGGATCATTTTTCCTTTAAAAGATGTAAAGGCATGCACTGTTAATGACATATGAACATTGCACACGCATGCTGGGAAAAGACACCATAGGAATTGTGCCCGAGAAGACATGACGAAGAAGGCAGATATGGTGGAAAGAAAGCTACCCAATCCAACCTTTCTCAAGACAACTTTCGTGTGACTGACAGCAAAAGGGACAATTTATTTCATGCTCCTTGACAGCCAGCCGAATGAAGAGAAAGGTACAAACGCACCTGTGAGGCCACACGTTTGAGAACATTCTGACCAAGGAGACCAGTCGGAAAGTTGACAGTTCACTGGGCATTCGACCATGCAGGATGTGTTCATCGGCCAGGTATTCTCCAGGCCAAGCTGCAAGAAGAGAGAGGTCTGTTGGTACCAACGCGGAGGACCAGGATACAATGTTGGGGGAAGGAGGTAGATGGAAGAGTGAGAGAGACAGAACAAGTAGTTCAACTTAGCAGAGTGGAGATGTGGATTATACTTCAAACTGGCTGCATTGCCCTAAATGAGGGACAAATGAGTAGGCGCTTTTCTATTAGTTAAAAAATATGACTATCATCAATATATATGTCTATAATTATATCTTTGGGATATTTATTTCTACATGTATTAAGCTGAAGAGTAAGAGAAAGGATTTAAAAGTATAATGATAGAATGCATTACATACTAGAAAAATCTGTTTTAAACAAACTGCCCTTTACTGAAGGAACTACATGCTCCACTTGCAGACCTGACAAAGCTAAGTATTTGGTGTGAAGCCTTTTACTGTATCGCTTCATTAAACATCATAAAGCCAGGGTCACAGGAAGTTGGAGATAGTAATCTTGAGATATTAAGATGAAAGCAATAATAACATTTAAGATAGATAATAGCTTCATGGAGAGTATGAATCACAAAACACAACTAATACTGATTTATTTATTCCAGTATAAAGTTAATTAGGATGTCTGTTTCCAGTTATTTTGAGTATCTACTCATAAGATCTACTAATCCTGTATGACTTTTTTTCTTAGATTTACACTCTCTCTCGCTTTGATCTATCATCAGCTGAAACATATATCTTATAAATTAAAAGAAATCTATTCAGAAATCAAAAAACAGGAGGCAGGGGGGAGGCCAGTGACTAGTTATGAGGTAAGAAGATGTCTGAAAACAGCAAAGATAAAGATTCTATGTAAGTGCTCGGTGGGTTCAAAACTGATTTTCCTCGTCGTTGGGTAGTAATACCCTCTTTCCTTTTGACCATTTGAGAAACAGCAAGCATGAGCTACTGCTGTTTTGAGAAACTAGGGTTTGAGACATGTATTAATGGGTATGAAGTCAATCCTTTGATTAAAAAAATAGTTTTCTCAGAGCTATTCTTAAATCCGACTGTGTCTATTGGATGTATAAAATGGAATTTGGACTGTTTAATCCAGTTCCTGTAGAGTGGCACTGTTCCCCCTACAGACAACATTCACTACAATATTGTGGTTGGAATCCCTAACTGTGATTGAAGTATTCAAATATTGCTATAGTTACACATAGGATAAATATGTCCAGGCTCCAATATAATTAAAATTATTGATTTCCTAAGTTTTTACTCAAAGTCCATTAAAAATGCTAATTATACAATTTTCTCTACCTATTTAAAATAGTTTAAATCTGTTCCTGTATGATTTGGGTTTCGATTTCCAACAGCTGTTAAAGCAATGCATATATTTGCAACAACAAAAAAAGACATATAAAACTATTAGAATCACAAAATCTGGGCAGTATATTACCATGAAATTCTTCATTAGTAATATTTTTCTAATGGCCAAAGCAGTTCAGTATTGTTAGTTTTAAAATAAAAGCAATTCAGGTGTGAAATATCTAATTATATAATTAGAAGATGACAATAGAAACATTATGAGGTAAACAACGACATTTTCAGCACATATAGAAGCTTGGTTTATAAAGAAGAGACTCAAGCAAGTTAAATTAGGGTCTTGTGATAGAGGTAATGGATTAAAATATTTCCATCTCAAGTTTTTCCTTAGGCGTCTGAACTATTAACTGGGCTTGAAGTAACTTCCAGGACACCAAAACCGAAACTGGTGGCCAAAATCTACTGTGCCGCATGGAGGGCTTCAGCTCCTCTTGGTCTATCTAGTCCATGTCTACCAAGGGCTTCCCTCTGCTTAGCTTAATTCCTATTGAACCCAGGAGAGCTCAGACACTTGGTGAGTTAAAACCTATTAGGAATGTGAATGCTCTTGCAGTATGGAAATGAGACAAGCTAATTACAATAGGAGGTGTAGTTTCATGAAAACTAAGTTGGGCCAAGAATTATGTTTCTTCACATTTTATCAGATAATATTCAGAACTGATGACAGTACTTTTGTCAATTGGTAAATGTTAAAATTTCACAGTTGCAATTCTCTGTCTGCAAAAGATAAAAATGGAAGACTCCTATCCTTTGTGTGGATTTCAAGCTCTTTCTTATCGAAATCTGAGTACTTAGAATCTCACAGCTGGGTATTAGGGTCCTAATATCAAAATCTGCTACCAAACCACATGTGATCAACGTTTAGCAACAGAGAGAATAAATGATGTATCTTGGCAGGTGTCCCAGGCACTGTACAAAATTCACAACAAATTACAAAACATGACGAGTAGTCAGATTAAGATTTATTGCCTTTATTCACCTTGATTACTTATTGTTCCCCAAGCATTTCTTCCAGAATAGGCTAATTAGCGTACCTTTGGGCTCGAAGCAGAACAAAATACAGGAAATTATGTGTAGAAATCAGATGCCGTGGACTCCGGCTCTTTGGAAGAGGGTGTTTAACAGCCTGTGAACAGCGCAGGAAAACAGCTGCTGGCAGTGGGCTCTCTGCAGCACAGGTCACTTGGCTCAGCATGAATGGAAATTATCAGGGAAGAATTTGCTCACAAAGATATAACACAGCATCCACCCACCTCTTCACAATATTTCAGGTCAACTGACTTGCCGTCACTCCGAACGCAATCTAACATCCTGGTCTTGATGCCGTTCCCACAAACTGCCTTCTCACTCAGCTGACACGTACTCCAGTCTGAAAGAAAGCGAGCCCGTCAGAACAGAAGGCTCTGCACAAACAGATTTCATCTGAAGCTCTGATGACCTGAATCCCATATTTAATTTACAACTGCTTCCTAAGCCTCACGATCAATCATCCCACATGCAGAACATGTGGGTCCCAGCTTTGAACATATCGGGAGTCAAAGGAATTGCTGGGGTTGAACACAGCTTCAGGGATTATTTTCGAAGGCAGATGTCCACTTGCCCATCTTCAGAGCCATTTGGTGATATCGAACAATGGCTTTGACTGGAAAATCAAATGCTATCCTAAAAAAACCCCCGCTTTTCCTAAGAATAGCAGCACTGAGAATTTTAGAAATACTTTCAGTTTTACAAAACAGAAATCATTTCAATGGGTAGTATTTTAACCCTGTAGCTATATTTAAATAAAACACGATGTGCTTCACTCAAATACTTGAAATGCTTTCAAATACATACTTACTCTCTTCACAACCAGTTTAGCCATGCTTACATATAGCTAGCTATCCACCCTTTGCAGAAGCATTTAATCTTCTCTCTCTATCTAAGCTTACAGGGAATGTCCCCCCGCCCATTTCCTTTGTGTTATCAAAGGAAATTTCAAAAGGGACACGAATCCAATCTGGAAGTCGTGTACGACTGAGTGGTAGTTTTAAGTTTGTTTAATTGTGAAAAACAAAACAAAAAAAGTACAGTAAGCATCTATACTGCCCAGATTAAATGAGCTAAAGAGATCTTTTCTATTTATATCTTGCTCATACTAGATGAGGTTTGGGGAAAAAATCAAATTTACAGGTGAAGACTTTTCCCTCTACCCCTGAAAAACATACCATGTTCTCCTCTGTAGCTTCTATAACATGAACATATCTATTTTTCTTTCTCACATACTCTTTGGGTAGTTCAAGATTGCTCACATGTTCATCTCAGACCAGTCGTGTTAATGCACTGATCATACATTACAAATTGTTGTCTATGTCTCTTACAGTAATGAAACATCTTTTATAAAAGGACAGATCTTTCAATAAATCTGATAACTGTGGAATAACTGTGGAAAGAGATTATCTTTTGCTTGTGCCATCCCAATGTAGAAAAATGTCTTAAATCAAATCGCCTTGCATATCCACAATCTAATTTTAAGGCCAATGTCTACATGATGTCACCATTCCGCATAGCACGGTATTTACTAAGAATTAAAACAGATCCACAGTTCTGCCACTTCATGAGCAATTCTTTCCTGAAGAGTGAGCAGCGGGACCCAAAGGCTTGGTGCTACACAGAGCTCTGTCTAGCTGGAGATGAGCCACGCTTGCTGAGGGCATCGGAGTGGAAAGAGGGAATTTGGCCTTTAACCCCTGATCAGGGGGCTCTGCACGTACCTGTTACATTGTAGTCGTAGTGGTAGCAGTTTTTGTTCAGGTTACAGGGCTCCTTATCAACAGCATCAGGGCAGGGTTTTCCTTCCTCAGCAGGCTGTCTGATGGGATCAGCTGACCTCTGCCGGAAACTGCTTTGATTGCAAGGCTTGCAAAGAATAGCACACCTCTTCAGAAGGGTGAATCTCACTCCGAACACACAAAGCCAGTGTATTAGGGAGTACACTGCAGCAGCAGTTTGAAGGTTTGGGCCCTAGGCTAACTTGAACAAGTCAGTTCACTTCATTAGGGCCCAATTTCTTTATGAAGGTGCTGAATGAGATAAGGATGTCCCATCTAGCTCTAAGATCCCATTAGTGTATAAATCAAGTACACGTCACAGAAACACACAGACATACATATGATCATATTTATTATTGTAGAGTGATGAGAGAGATTATAATATATTTATGTAATACATTTTATATTATAACCTCTTAGACATGAAGCACAACTGTGTTAAGGGTAATTTTAAATAACCATCTAGTGGTGAGAAATTTTTGTTGCCTTTTATAGATGCATATAAACATAATTCAGCACCTACATAACCTGACCTGTCATTCTCCTACAGGCATAGTCTGGTTCTGGGAACATTTGGCTTCTTAGGACAAGAGGTGGCAGGACAAGCTTCCGCTGACTTTTTGAGCCCTGGAACAACTGTCTCCTTCTCTGTTCCCATTGTCTTTTGGGCAGACCACCAGAGTAATGGCTTCCAGAGCTGTCTAGTCAGTGCTGACTCATTAGGACCCGATGTGTAGGGCAGAGAACTGCCCCATAGAGTTTTCAAGGCTTTATCTTTAATAACGTTAACACTGAGATGGAAAATTAATTTATTCTTCCAAAATATGCACATTAACTCTTTCATAAATCTGTCCTGTATTGCACTTGAGCAAATTAATTCCATAGTAGATGTGTTCTTCCCCTGCCTTTGACGCTGCTTGGAAATCAGAGCACTACATAGGGCTCAAGAGGAAGCTAAACTGCCTGCCTCAGCAGCTGGCTCTGTTGAAAGGCTCTCTTCTCTTTCTGGAGTCCCTGGAAGAATCCCTACTGGCATTTGACATCTAGAAGCTTTGTGTGATTTTAAGTCCCCCAAGGAGACGTGGGGTCAGTGTGAAAACCAGATTCAGGGGCGCACCATTTTCTTTCTTCTGCTCAGAATCTTTCCCGTGTTCTCCAGCAGTTTAATGGCAGGCCTCAGATTGCAGCAGCCACACCGTGTGAATGATTATTCCTACCATTTGAGTAAAATGGATTGAGCAAAAGCAAATGCTAATCACAGGACACTGTGAAACAACCTTTACTAGAGATCTGTTCTTTTTAATGTTACTACTATCAGTTTGATGAGTGTCCCCCCCCAAAAAAAAACAAAAAACCAAACCAAACACATTGTATATCTTTAGGGGCAGGATGATGGAGAAGGAACAAAACGCTTGCAAGATGGCAATGAGTTCTAGTGTCAGGCAGATACTACTGTCTTCAAGTGACATAATCTTGCTATGTAACGGCCAGAAAGTAAGCCTGGCTTTGGAAAATAAGGCACACAGACAGATCTTACTTTGCATTTCCTTATCATCTTAATATTATTTTAAAGAATCAGTGCAGAAGAATTCTGCTAACTCCCTATCAATCATCTCACCAAAGCACATCTGGTCCATGGACCCCATTCTGAGATCACGCAGTCCTCGGGGCATGGCAGTTTGCATTCTCTGGAGCCCAGAGGCATCTCTTCTGGGTCACAGAGGTAATCCTCGACATGGTCAGAAGGGCCATCCGCTGTGTTCTGCATGCACCTAGAGGAAAACACACGTCTGTGAAGCAATCAAGTGGCAAACTTCATGGTCAACTCCCCTCCCAGTGAGCAAGGTCTCTACATTTTCCTCACTCTTCTTCCTAAAGGTTATCCCAACTTCTAACCACATAACAGGTCTGAATCCATCCAGAAGTGCCTTAGAAAATGTCTTGGAGGTTTAATTCTGAAAAATCAATCACTGTCAACCCTATGATATACTCGATGTCACGATGAGTTGGAATGAGATTCACGGCGACTGGTGTGTGGTTGCTCCCCCTTGACCTCTGCTTCAGCCTTCAATCAAAATTCACCTGGTCTTTCTCTCCTATTGTAATAGTGGAAGCGTCGCCCCGCCCCTGCCTGTTTGCAATAAACTAAAACCAAATCCACTGACATTGAGTAGATTCTGACCTATAGTGAAACCTATATGAGGTTTCCGTAGCTGTGATTCTTTTTGGGAGTAGACAACCTTCAGCTTTGTCCCATGGAGTGGCTGGGGGGGGGGATGGAAGATTTTGGGGTTTGCAGTCCCATGCCAAACATGCAATGCCGCTTGGGCTGGCTATCTATCTATCTATCTATCTATCTATCTATCTATCTATCTATCTATCATCTATCTATCATCTATCTGCTTTTGCAGTCATTCTGTGCATCAAACATCTTTCCCCGTTTGAGAGGATCTCTGGTGGTGTAGTGCTTTTGCATTAGGCTGTGACCCTCAAGATCAGCAGTTTGAAACCAGCAGCTGCTCTGAGGAAGAAAGATGGCTTTTCTACTCCAGTAACCAGTTCCCGTCTCAGAAACTCACAGGGGCAGTTCTACCCTGTCCTATCAGCTCATTATGAATTGGCATCTGCGAGTGACCTTCCTGTTTGAACACTGTGCAGTGTATTTTTTTTGACAGAATCTTCCTGTATTTTGAAATATTTTGTATTGTTAGTTAGATTAGTAGCAGAATTCAAATACTGCATTCAGTTTTCTTCTGTTCTAAGTATTTGTGAAGGTTTTTTTTTAACTTATTTCTTGGGTAGCTAAGTAAGGTGACTGGTACCTGACTTCTTTTTTCATTGGAGCTAATAACATCTGTGGGCAATTTTCTAGTAGAGGTGAACAAGTTTATCCCTCATCTATCTCTAAGCAGGTCAACCAAATTAATGGGCTTGGAAGGGAACGGCATCTCATGAGATGAAAAAGGAAGATTGAGCTCTTAAGCCTCTCAAACCCAACGCACTGCTTTAAGCTGTCAGCTGACTTACATTAGCAATTATATCTAAAATCCCAACTTTTCTCATGGATTTACAGTGAGTTGAGACATTGCATCTTTATAAATCTGCTCTACCTATCGAGTGCAGTCACATTTAAGTGAAATACCATTTTTCTTTGGGGAAATTCAGATCGCAAAGCTGGGCTTACATGTCTTAATTGGGCTTGTAGACTGAAAAACGTCCACATAAATATTCACTTACGCATTTTTAAATAGATTAGATACATGTATAAAAAGTAATCACAAAAAAGCAGAAGTGCATAGGTATATGATTTAATTCTTGAAACAATAATGAAATTATAAATTTATTTGGGAGACTTTTGGATTCTCAGAAAAAGTTCTATTTTCAGCATTAAAACCAATGCTATGTTGACTGTAGTTTACTAAGGAAGCTATGGGAAGGTAATGGGCTAGCTCAATGCTCAAAAACTTACTTTGCTGCAAAAAGCCATTGCACTCAGGTCAGATGCTAACACAATGAATAGGATTAACTTAAAACAGTAAACTATTGAGATAGAGTTAAGAAAAGGTGTCCAAAGCTAGGTTAAGTAGTTGGGCACCTAAAATGTATAAAGTTTCACATAAAAATAGTTTTCTCACTTATTATTATTATTATTTTATTATTCACATAATATATTCAGTCCAGGAAAATCAGAAGCATACAATTTGTATATTTCCATAACTCAGAGATAACAATCATTAACCTACAATTATAAATATGTTTTCATTTCATTAAAAATAAGCAATTTTTACTGTTTGTACCAATTAATAAGGAATCTACTATACATTATAAACATCTTCCTGTGTTAACAGCTATTCCTTTTACAATATAATTTTGATGAGTACACTTCAATTTCATCTTCTGAATGTGTCTCAATTAACTAAGAAGTCATTATTGTTGAACATTCAAATTATTTATTGGTTTTATTTTGTCTAATACCAATGGTCTTTTTATCATCTTAGAATATATGTGTATATGTCTAGATCCAGTTTCAACTCCAGGGGAAAGAACTTTCAAATTCATTTGCTTTTCAAAATTTCTCATCCTTTCTCCGTTTCATGTGAGTGAGAATTATGTTGTGGGAAATTAAACTGCATTAGAAATACATGGTGGGGAACCAAGTGGAGGGTAAAAGATGGGTACGGAGATTCAGCACAGTATTGCAATCCCAACCGAATTCCATCCCACTGAGTGAGGCAATTAGACTCCTAGCAACTGTACGGAAGGTTTCCAGGGCTGTAAATCTTTTTAAAAATCATTTTATTGGCGGCTCATACAGGTTTCATCACAATCCATACTTCCATCCATTGTGTCAAGCACATTGTGCATATGTTGCCATCATTTTCAAAACATTGTCTTTCTACTTGAGCCCTTGGTATCAGCTCATTTCCCCCCCTCCATGAACCCTTGATAATTCATAAAAAAAATTTCATGTCTTATATCGACTGCTCTCTCCCTTCACCCACTTTTCTGTTGTCCGTCCCCTGGGAGGGGGATATATGTAGATCATTGTGATTGGTTCCCCCCTGCATCCCCCCCTCTCATTATTGGTCCTGAGGGGTTTATCTGTCCTGGATTCCCTGGGTTTCCAGCTCTTATCTGTACCAGTGTATATCCTCTGGTCTAGCTGGATTTGTAAGGTAGAATTGTGATCATGAGAGTGGGGGGGAGGAAGCATTAAAGAAGTAGAGGAATGTTGTATGCTCCATCGGTGCTATACTGCACCCTGACTGGCTCATCACTTCCTTGTGACCCTTCTGTGAGGGAATGTCCACTTGCCTACAGATGGACTTTGGGGCTCCACTCCACGCTCCCCCTCATTCACATTGATATGATTTTTGGTTCTGGGTCTTTGATGCCTGATGCCTGATCCCATCGACACCTCATGATCACATGGGCTTGTGTGTTTCTTCCATGTGGGCTTTGTTGCTTCTCAGCCTAATGGCTGCTTGTTTATCTTCAAGCCTTCAGACCCCAGATGCTATTTCTTTTGATAGCCAGGCACCATAAGCTTTCTTCACCACATTTGCTTATGCACCCATTTTGTCTTCAGTGGTTGTGTCAGGAAGGTGAGCATCACAGAATGCCAAGTTATTAGAACAAAGTGTTCTTGCATTGAGGGGGTACATGAGTAGAGGCCCAATGTCCAGATGGGCTACCTTAGTACTAAACCTATAAATATATATACACAGATATTTCCCTATCACTATATATCAATATATTTACATATGTACATGCCTGTATTAGACGTCTATAAATGTCCTTTGCCTCCCGCGTTCTTTCCTCTATTTCCTTTTACTTTCCTCTTGTCCCACTATCATGCTCAGCCTTCATTTGGGTTTCAGTAATTCCTCCCAGCTACAATGCCCTTGATCTAGCCCTGCCAGGCATCCTATGCCCTCCTTGCCATCAATTTCAGATCACTTGTTGTTCCCTTGTGACAGCCCCTTTCTTTCCTCTGCCTGCTCCTCTCCTGTGTCCCCGCAGAAGTGTTGGTGTGTTGTTTTCTCCTCTGGATTGTTTATCCCACCTATATTATCTAGGTAGACATGCAGAGACAATAATAAGCACAAAAAACAAGGCAGAGAAAAACAAAGCAACGAAAGAAAACAAACAAAAGCAATAACAACAACAACAACAACAACAACAACACTAAAAAGAAAAGCCTATAAGTAGTTTGTCTGTTGACCTCAGGGTTGTAAATCTTTATGCAAGCAGAAATCCCCATCTTTCTCCCACTTAATGACTGGTAGTTTTGAACCATCAACCTTCAGATTAGCAACTGAGCCTACAGTGCCACCACGTATAGCAATAAGAGTGTACAGTCTATGGAGAGAAGCAAAAGCAACACTAAACCAACCAAATCCTCTGTTTTGTTTGTTTGTTTGCTAGTTTTTAAATCACCATGTGCTGACAATTCTAAACAATGCCAGTGATCAGATACCGTATCCGACCAGGACAGACCACTCTCCCTCCCAATTCTAAACTAAACATCCTGAAAGGAAGAACGAGGTCGGATAAATTGAAACCTGTTCTCTTACAGGCTGATCTTACTGCATGTTTTCAATGTTTGCATCGAAGCAGGACATTTTGACCTTAATTAGCAGAGGATGAGATTAGGGCGGGGCACTACTCAATCAGTAAAAAACAGGAACATTATTAGAGTTCACAATCAATAGTGACCTTCTCTTTTCTCTATTTGCATTACTGATGTTTACTGAAAACATAAATTGATCTGAAAGGTTACTTTCTTTGTTGGAAACACTGGAAGTATGTATCGACCATGCAAAACCAGAAGGAACAATGTGCACATGTACAGTGGAAGGGAAAGCTCTAAAGCAGCAGACATTTCATCACAATTTTTTATTTTTAACTAATAAAAGAACAATCTGATCTACTTCCAAATGCAAGAAAAATATCTTTTAAATTTTGAAGAAGAAATCCTAACTTTGAAGGAGAATGGTGGGAACCAGCATCTCAGTCTTTTTCCTTTTTATAAAAAGGAACAGGAATTATTTTCTATTGAAAATCCAATCTTTGACAGGTGTACATGCACAGATTATATGACACAGAAGTAATTTTGTTCTTTTCTATTGAAACAATTGAAGAAATATGAATCTTAAAATGAAACAGAAAAGAAAAGCTCGGTTATAGGTGAGAATGACCTTCACAACGTAGGTTATTAGGTGCGGGATGTTTCTGTGCTTGCCTACCATGTGACACAGAACAAGGTAAATGGAAACAGCTCTAGTACAAACAGTGATGGAACGATTGCCTTTGAACTCTAACTTGGCCAGGATATCAGGTTCCTAGGCTTGGTAAGTCACTTAGTACTTCTGAATCTGATCTGTAAAATTGAGGTAACAAAAGCTCGTGCACTTGTTTCACAGTGGCACTTGCAGGTGTGTTGAGCTATTAACTAAAAGGTTGGAGGTTCAATCTCACCAACTGCTTCATGGAGAAAGATGAGGCTAGCTGCTCTAGCAAAGCTTTACAGCCTCAGAAACCTTTAATGCAGTTCCTCAGGTTGTGGTGACCCCCAACCATCAAATTATTTTTGTTGTTACTTTATAACTGTAATTTTGCTACTGTGATGATGATGAATCGGGCGACCCCTGTGAAAGGGTCGCTCGACCCCAAAAGGGGTCATGACCCACGGGTTGAGAACTGCTGTGGTCACTGTGACTCTGAATCAACTCAATGGCAGTGCGTTTACTGGATTGGAATCGACTTAATGCAGCGGTGTTTGCTTTGTAAAACAATCTGAAGGAGCACTCAAGCAAGGAGGTTCAAGTCCTGGGGGCTAACCACATGGTTGGGGGTTGGAACCCACAAGCTGCTCTGTGAGAGAAAGATGTGACACGTAACTTCCATAGAGATTTACAGCCCTGGGAAGATTAAGAGGCAGTTCTGTCCTCTCTACAGGGCCACTGTAAGTCAGAAACAAGATGACGCGTGTGCTGGAAGACCCTCTGGCAGGGCTACACGGCAGATTGAACAAGTGCATTTGTGTTAGGTTTGAGGGAGCTCTGTGATGTTACAGAGTTCCCATCGGCCAAGAGTTTCATGAAGATGACCCACAGGCAATGATCTTCTTAATTCAAGGAGAGATACACAGGAAGTTGTGTGTGACAGCACTAGCTAAGAGAACATTCTGTGATGATGGAATTCTTCACCAACTTAGTCAAAGGATAGGTTCTAGCCACACATGACTGCTCGATACATGAAACATGGCTAGTGCAACTGAGGAAATGCATCTGCAATTTTAGTTGATTTGAACTGGTTTGCATTCAGTGTGACAGCCCCCCATGTTGAGCAAGCAGCTATAGAACAACATATGGCAGGCCCTAGCTAGCGTAGGGTTTCAGGAAGACTACCTGGAGGGGGTGGGGAATATTAAAAATTAGCCAGCTTGATATAAAGAGGCCGGTGCTCACACCAGGGGACCATTAGCATGAATTTAGCAATATCACACTGCCATTGAGTCCACTGTCACCCACAGCGACGGAGAAGAGCTGCTCCTGCGCTTTCTGAGACTGCAAATCTTTGTGGGAATAGAAAGCCTCATTTTTCTTCCACAGAGCAGCTGATGGTTTCTAACTACTGCTCCCTCCTGTCAAGGGTGTCTTGAAGGCCCACTTCCTGCATTAACACACAAAAAAACAGGGCTTTCCCGGCAAGCGGATGCTACTGCTGGCAACCCTGCAAAGGGCCAGACGGACCTGAGCTGCCTCATGGACAGCGTCGCCTTAGCCTTTCCCTGGAACCCAGATTCCTTCCAAATAGAACTGGGGCCAGAGATTTGGGAGGAAGGTGCATTCCAGGTGTCGCTTGTGAAGCTGAAAGATGGCGGTGTACTTGCTTCTCTGTGTAACTGCTGTGGCCTCACCTCACTTTCCGGGTTTGCACGCCTTCTCCGCAGTTCTCCCTCGTGTTCACGAAGGTCACCTTGCAGATGCTCCAGGGCTCTGTGACCCATATGTACTGGTTGCAGTCGCTGTGGCACGGGACGACCTCATACACCTGAAACACACCAGGTTCGCTATGAACATCTACGGGGACCCTAAGCGAGCGAGGGCGAGACTGACAGAGAATAACATCGGCAAAGTCTCGTGTGACATCTTTCATTCCTCTCCTTTATTATTCATGCTTCTGAGAGGGTCACACAAAGAAGCTTCAAAAAGTTAACAGAAAAGAACAAGGACAAGATAGAGGAATCGTCCCGTGATTTTTCTGAAGGGTCCCCATACAACGAAACCTCTAGACGGTCTGCTGGCTAGTGAACAGGGAGCCAGAAAACCAAGCTCACTGCGGGCAAGTCAGTGCTGACTCACGGCGGCCCCCTGAGGGTGGGTTTCCAAGGCTGTACCTGGTGCCCTGCAGTGGAAAGCCCAGTCTTTCGCTGTCAGAGCTGCTGCTGGTGGCCTCGAACTGCTGACCATGTGCATCGTAGCCCAGGGCTCCCTGTGTTACATTCTGCAGCTCCGCTGCAAGGGTAGATCTGACCCACCGAGTCACATCAGGTTCGTGCACTTTTCCTGCGCTGACCCGATTGTCATTTCCTGGACCATGTGTTTATGCAACTTTAGTTTAGCGGGATTCCATTTTTTAGCCCAGGTTGTTCACAGCTTAGGCATCGAAAATAGCTCTATTTACTAATGGCTGGATGAACTCAGTGAGCATCTAAAAGTAGTTGTCTCCCAAATAAACATAATGCAGTCTTTCTCCTCTAAAAGTTACATATGAGGAGATGCACGTTTTTGTGTTCCATACATTAAACTAAATTGATGCATACATAATATACAATAAAGCACACCCCCACCCCTTAAAAGCAATCTTCCATCACTGTGGGCTTGGAAGTGAGATCTGAAATAGGCCCCGGGTCACACAGTTACAACCCAGCAGCAGTGAGAGGAACACAGAATAGAGCACACTTGTTTGTGTCTGTTGTCCACAAGGACTTCCAACGCCATGTTTAAGTGCAGGATTTGGGGAACAAGGAGCCAATCATTCTCTTATCTCCCTGGAGAAAAACATTTGCCCACAACCCAGGGAAACAGATTCAACTCCACCATTAAGGGAGAATGACTTTTACAATATTTTTATAATAACCTATTTCCCAGTTAGTACAAATACATAAGCACACATTATAATTTGTGACTGCTTTATTGAACTAATTACTGAAAGGGTAAATTAAGCAGTCCTTTGCAGACGTTACTTCAACTTTGCAAATTTTCGTGGACTAATTACGCATGGCAAGTGAAGAAAGGGGTCCATTCCAAAGGGGGATAAAAAGACACCCCATTGGAGCAATAACCTCAATGCTTGTCAGATGGTCCCCTTCACTATTGGGCCCTGTATTAAAGTTAGACCAAATACCTCATGGGAAAGCATTACTCAATAGCTTTGGGGCAGTAAACAATCCGAGGGGGAACAAGGTGCCTAATCTCTTGATGACTTCCTTTTTAACCCACTACCTTGGAGTGACTCTAAATTAGCTCAGAACAATTTCCACCCACTGACTTTTCAGCCCACTTTCCCCTTTCACCTCTCCCTTAGAAAAGCCTGAGAGCATTCATAGGAGTGTCATTGCTTTGTCAACAAACGAAGGCTGTTCTTTCTCCCTAAGCCCTTGACCTCACCCCGGAGTGAAATGAGAGGACACGATCGACCGTGCCAGACAACGTAAGTCAGGGAACCGCTGCAGAACAAAAATGTCATGGAGAATGTGGTGTTTCTCGTCCAGTAAAAGTAGAAGACAATGACGGAGAAACAAAACGGACCAAAACAAAGCAAAACACAGTTCTTTAATATGAAGCTTGGAGTTCAAAATGCTTACCTGAGCCTGGAGGAGGAGGCACGGCGGTGGAGGAGAGGGGAGAACAACAGAGAGGTAAGAATGTCAGTAAACTATGATAAGAAGTCATATTCTAACTTTTGAGTATTATTAATGTTTTAGGCCATAATGAATTATAATATTTTTCTTGAATATTGGGACATAAAATAGCAAACAAACAGTAGATTGCAATTATTGTTGAAAAGTAAGAAGCACAAATTAATATTGCAGATTATATACCCAAGGAAAGGACCAGATGCACAGCAAAAATCATCTTAGAAACAGAGATTCTACAATCTACATGACAGATTGTAGGGAACTGACAAATGATTACCAACAATATGATCCCACACAAAATGAACTACCTATCTACCTACCTACCTTTTTATCTATCTAAATCAATCCACCAATCATGTTTCAGAGGAAATGGAATGTTGAATACTGCTTCCCACTGGAAAACAAAACCTCAGAGACTCTTTTTATATTAATGAATCGCCAATGACTATATTGATGAATGTATACCTGTAGCAAGATTTTAAGTAAATTTAAATTCCCAATGCGAATATAATACTTTTTCTCTTCTTTACATTTCATAAATATTTCACTAATACCAAAATATCCAGGAGCTTTTTCTCTTCTCTTACTTTCTTTCTTTTTTAGCAACGAACATTTGTGCCCAAGGTCAGGCGTTCAGGACTTTACTAGTCCTTCTTTCAGCTTTCACTTTTCAGTTACTGCTATCTTGACAAGTCGGCTAGAAACTGGTAGAAATGCACAAACATTCCCTTCATATTCTGCATCAGATTATATCCCTGCTCACAAACGACACTGGGTTTTAAAATGTGTAGCAAAAGCATCTTGTTTGAACCCCTGGAAACACATTCTTAAAGATAATGGTGAAGAAAACACAACTTTTTCACTGAAGATTTGACTGGTTATCCACACAAATACAAACACCGTGCAGTGGGTATGAGTATGTGTGGAATTCTTTATTAAGAATAAAGATGATAATTTACTCTAAATTTTAATTTATTATTAGAAATGTATGATTTAAAAGCTTGTAAAGTGATTTTTTTGTATGATAAATGACACAATTCATTTATCCTGCTTCACATTGGGTCATAAAACGAAGATTTCTTCTTTGTAATAATCAGTAACTGTGGAAATGTAGTGTCTCTCTGAGATGCTGAGTACCAATAGATGGCGCCAGTGCAGTGTATTAGCGACTCTCAGTAGCTATTTAAAGGGTACATCTGAAAACTCACAAACAAATCAACACTCATCTTAAGGCACTGTCTGAAGAAAAAAAAGTGGAATGTAAGTTTCATCTAATTTTGTCCTTAATTTAAAAAGTTGGTGCTTTTAAATATATATGTTGTTTTGAACAAATTAATATTACTTTGGGAAAGACCGTGGATGTATGGCATATAATGGTTCTATTTACTTAATTAAGGAATTGATTCATTTGACTGCAATCTAACTTTAACTACACATCTTAACAATTACACAGATTGTTGAAATGTAGGTCAAAGATGCTAACATTTATCGAATACATATTATATTACATTTAAATTAGTAAAAATTCATTCCATCTTACTTTTCCTTACACACTAGGAATAATACTGTTTCTGTTAGGTACAGTCTCACTTCCGGCGCACTCACAGAGAGCCCATGTCCACGGACAAGAGAAGGCAACGCTGCCTGACCCGGTGTCACCCTCACAAGTGTAACCTTTGAGCCTGTTGGGGCAGCCACTGTGTCAACACGTTTTGTCCACGGTCTTCCTCTTTTTTTCACTGCCCTCTACTTTATCAATCACAATAACGCTTCGAGAGGCAAATAAAACGGACATCCAAAGTCAAAGAAAGTTCCAAATAAAATAGATGGCGCCAACACCTAAACAGATCTATAGCACACCTACAGTGAATTCGTAAACATTTAAGATTTTTCTTCAAACTTATTTTATGTAAAACAAATTTAAATAAATACAAATGTTTCCTAATTTTAGGGGCAAACTGATATACTTTCTTCAACTTTAATTTAAACTTGCTATCAGCTGTTGGTAAATGGATGTCTTTTAGAGTTTAGTTAAACTTTTAAGAGTGTGACAATCTTGCTCACAGCATCTAAAATTGATACAATTTTATTACAAATTTAAAACAAATACTTTTTCAGAGGTAGAAATCATTTTCTTTTATTCAACTATGTGTGTGTGTGTGTGTGTGTGTGTGTGTGTGGTATACACTTGAGCATAAGCCGCGTTTTTTCAGCACGTTTTTTACACAGAAATCTTAGGAGCCTCAGCTGATATTCGACTATACATATATATAAAACTAAAATCCTAAACCAGATTTTGTCTCTTATTTTCATATCTATGGGCCTAGATGCACTCTAGGTTAGGAGCTAGACAGCAAACTCCAAGGCTGGCAGTTCAAACTCACCAGCTGCCCTGCAGGAGAAAGAGTAGGCCGCCTGCTTTTGTAAAGATTTACAGTCCAAGAACCTCTGTGGACCCTGCGGAGCACGAATCAACTTGCTGGCCTGGGGTTTGTTTTTGGTGTATATGGATACACACACACACACACACACACACAAACACATGAGCTATACTCACGTCTGATTTAAACAGATGTGTGTATAGAGAGACGATTTATATATACAGTATGCATATATGTGCGCTTCAAAAAGTTTGAAAAACATGGCGTTAAAAGATAATCATTCCAGTTTTTTAAAAGTCCTTGTGTCGTGCATGTGTGTGTGCATGTAACTAAATCTCCTGAGAATAGAGATAGTAAATTTTGTTTAGAATTTTAATATTATGTATGCGTTTATTCAGGCATTTTAACGATAAAACTGGTTATTCAAGGCTCATATTTTATGCTTAATTTTGAATAAAACGTTGATCACTTTGAATCTACACAATATTGCAATATCCTCAATGATAAAAATACCTGGTTGACATGGTCGAGTTTGGGACAGGGCCTTCCACCGTTATATGGTTTCTCACGGAGCCATTTAGACCGCACCTTCACACCACTTCCACAGGACTTGCTGCACCGGGACCAGTTGGACCACTCACTGAGTTTGCAGTCGGAGGGGCACGGGATGATGCAGGCCTCTTCAATGTAACCTGGGTGGGTGACAGGAAGAAAAAGAACCATCTCCCTCGCATGTCACTTTCGCAATGCCACCCGCCGCCTGCTCAGTGAGAAGGGCCACTGGGGACTTGACGGCAGCGTGCAAATGCAGAGATGTCTGCGTTGTTGGGAACGCTAATTAAATTCTGTAGGAAAACGACACACACACACACACACACACAGTGACTGTTAACAGCTGAGCAGCTGCCATATGATCTGCTCAGGATTCATGCTCACCATATTTCAACATTTCTGACTTTCTGACAGCTCGTGTTTAATTGACAATAACCTGTCTGCTGCCATATCTTTCTCATGATGTCAGAATGATACGTTGAAAAAATTACAACACGGGGTTCTATAAAACCCTATCTGTTCGTTAGTGTCAAACACGTTCCGGGTTCGGAGTCTGTGCAGTGTTTTTCCTCACGAATAAGAGCCAGTCCCTCTCAATCAAAATCTTACAGGCACCATTTAACTTAACACCTTATGTTTCCCCTTTTTGGAAAATCAAATCTGAAGAGGAAAAATGAAGGGTATTAAATAAATAATACCTAATTTTTCATAGAGGCGTCAATTTCAAAACACATTTCCTGTCTTTCATCCATTCGACTCTTTCAAAAAACCTATGAATGTGTTGGACAGGGATTGATATTGTATTGGCCAGATAAGAAAATAAGGAGAGAGAGATAACTGACAAGTGCCAAGTCACACAGGAAGGAAGAGGAAAAAAGGATGTCTGAAGGCTATCCCAAGTCTCACTTCATCAAATCACACCGGCCTCCCTCAGATTTCTTTCATGGAATAGGAACGTTTTCACTGAACAGATCCTTATTACCAAATTGCACTTGAGAAGACCCTCCTGGAACCATTGTTTTTAAGGCAAAGGTGTAGGAGAAGCGCAGCTCCCCTGCTCCAGGGTCAGGTCCCGGCTGTGCACTCTCCATCCATCCTCGCAGACGGGCCCTGCTGACGCCAGGAAACACCGCTGCAGCTTTTCCTCAACAGCAGAGGTTCGGTTTGAAAGCAATTACAGATATGTTATAATAGAGCACTCCAAGTAGGTTAAAATATTGAGATCCAATTCATATAAAATCTCTAAGTATACACTACAGTGCTTTCAAGTATATTCATAGCCACACACTATCACATACAAACTTAAATCTGTTTGTCACTTCAAACAGAAGTCCCTAGGATTGTTTCCCCATCCTTTCCTCCTCTCAGGCTCTGGTCAATAACCATTTACTTTCTCTATCTGTGTATTTCATTATATCAAGAGTTTCTAGATGTTTTCTATAAATATAGTATTATTTTGTGATTAGAATCTTTAGTATAATGTTTTCAAGCTTCTTCTATGTTGCAGAATGTATAAGTATTTCATTCCTTTTTATTGTGAAATAAAGTTATTACATTAAATTTTTAAATAACAATAAAAAGTATGAAGTACTTACAATACCAAGTGTATTTATCTCACAGTAAGAAGGTATGCGGTACTTATACGCATGCACACTGCAACAAAGGACAATAAACCACATTTTGTCAGGGCTTCCGTTCAGGCAGATCTGGGTGGTTCTGACTTTTTGAGCCGTCATGAATATTATTCAAAAGGACACTTGGGTTAAGTTTTCGTGTGACATGTGTTTACATTTCCCTTGAGTATATCCCAGGAGTGGAACTGCTAAGTCACGTGGCAACTACAATGTAACTATTTGAGGACCTGCCACGCTGCCTTCTACAGGGGCTGGCCTATTTCACACTCCTACCAGCGGCATATGAACACGCTGCACCTTCTTCTCAGCGTTTGTCACTAAGTGACCTTCTGATTTCAGTTCCCCCGGGGGGCTGGGAGGCAGTATGGCAGAGTGGCTCCCCTTAATGACTCACAGTGCTGGTCAACGTATCATGGGCTTACCGGCATGTGTATGTCTTCACTGGCTGAATGTCTATTTGAATCCGTGGTCAAAATGCTTATTGGTCTATTTGTCTTTTTATTGTTGAACTATTAAGAATTGTTTGTAAAATCTAGCTAAAAGTCTGTTACAGCACACACGATTTACATACCTCCCCCTCCATTCTTTGGGTTGTCATTTTACTTTTGGGTAGTATTCTTTGAAGTACAATAGTTTTTACACTTTAAGGTTGACTGTATCTGTTTTTCCTTTGGTTGCTTGTGTTTGATATGTATTCAGTGTCACAGCTCTTTACACCTATGAGTAAGTCTAAGAATTTTAAAGTCCTGGTTCTTAGATTGAGGTTTACGATCCATTTTGAGTTAAAGTTTTGCACATGGCATGAGAGGGGCTTCTTTGTTCTTCAGCCCGGGGCTATCTAGTTGTACCAGACTCTTCTATTCAAAAGATGATTCTGTGCTTCTTGAAATGTCTTGGTGCCTCTGTGGACAATCAGTTGACCACAGTAATGTACGGGTTGAATTCTGGACGCTCAGTTCAGCAGCACTGATCTTTATGTTGATGTTGATGTCAGACCGCACTGTGGATTACTATAACTCGCACTACACTGTGAAACCAGAAGTGTGACCTTAGAGCTTGACACCTTTCAAGATAAGTTTGTTTGTCTGAGCCCATTACACTTGCCTATTAATGTAAGGAGGAGTTTGCCAATCTGTTCCAAGAAGGAAGCTGGGATCTTGAATTGAATGTGGCTGTTGTGATGAATCTGCTGATCAAGTGAGGTAAGAATATTGTGATCCAACAACTACTGACGTGCCCTGCATTTCCAGTCAGGTATGTTCCTTGAATCTCTTACAATGATATTTCATAGTTCTCTGTGTGAAAGGCTTACATTTGTTCTGTTAAACTCCCTCTTTATATATATATATATATATATACACACACACACATACATACATACATATTATTGTAGGCAGATTTTAAAGAGAATCAATAAGTAATTTTTTATTATTATGGGGAAATCAGAACCCACTTAAACAAAAGTGCCCAATTTTTTCTACAAATGTGTTCCCAAACAGTCCTGGATTAAAAAAGTGTGAAAATTCTAGATAATTTACTATATAGTAGTTTCCAGGTTTATCTCAGTATAAAGTTATCTGATAAACATTTATCCCCTGAACACTTTAACACAGTTTATCTGAGAAAAGATTTAGAATATTTTGATATATGTGTATATATATGCATATGTATGCATTTATATATACACACACATATTCAGCTGCCTTGCAATTATAAATGGCATTTTAATGGGATAATTTTAGGTTATCTGCACTTGTAAGAGGGACCCTACATATTTTTTTACACTTTTCCTCAATTGTAACTATAGTGTAATTTAAACCAGGATATTAGAATTGATATAATCCATTAATATTGTTTAGGTTTTGTGGTTGGGTGAAATTTCTTTTTTCTTAAAAATCATTTTATTGGGACCTCATACAGCTCTTATCACAATCCACTGTGTCAAGCATATTTTTACATTTGTTGCCATCACAATTTTCAAAACATTTTTTTCTACTTCAGCCCTTAATATAGGCTCCTCCCCCTTCCCTCCCTCCCTTCCTCCCTCATGAACCTTTGATTATTTATAATTTTTTTTTTCATGTCTTACACTGACCTATGTCTCCCTTTACCCACTTTTCTGTTGTCCATCCCCCTGGAAGGGGGTTATATGTAGATCGTTATGATTGGTTTCTCCTCGCTCCTTCCATCTTCCCCTTCCCCTCCTGGTATCACTACTCTTATTATTGGTCCTGAGGGGTTTATCTGTCCTGGATTCCCTGTCTTTCCAGCTCTTGTCTTTATCCATGTACATGCTCTGGTCTAGCTAGATTTGTAAGGTAAACCTGGGGTCATGATAGTGGCGGGGGAGGTAAGGAAGCATTAAAGAGCTAGAGGAAAGCTGTATGTTTCATCAGTGATATATAGCACCCTGCCTGGCTCATCTCTTCCTTATGACCCTTCTGTAAGGGGATGTCCAATCCTCTACACATGTACTTAGGGTCTCCATTCTTCATTCCCCCTCATTCCCATTGATGATTTTTTTGTTCTGGGTCATTGATGCCTGAGACTTGATCCCATTGACACCTCATGATCAGAGGTCTAAATACAGGCATGTACATATGTAAATATATTTATATATAATGATAGGGAATAGATCTATCTATCTCTCTATATATATTTATATGTTAAGTATTAAGGTAGGAGATGGACATTGGGCCTCTACTCAAGTACTCCCTCAACACAAGAACACTGTTCTAATAACGTGGCATTCCGTGATGCTCAGGTTTCCAACACGATCACCAAAGACAAAATGGGTGCACAAGCAAATGTGGTGAAGAAAGATGATGATGCCTGGCAATCAAAAGATATAGTGTCTGAGGTCTTAAAGGCTTGAAGATAAACAAGCAGCCATCAAGCTGAGAAGCAACAAAGTCCATATGGGTGAAATTTTTTAATATGACTCGTCTATCCATTTTGCTGTAACTCCCACCGATTGATTGGGTGGGACTATGCAAATATGGTACATGTAGAACTAAGAGAGGATTAGTCAGTTTATGTTACCACCTTCATGGCTATAAGAATGAGATATCTGGCCAAGAGCAATGAAATTCCAAGACCATTGGAAGTGGAGCATTCTTGATATCTCTGTCTGAAGTGGTGGAGGCAGAGAACAGAGGCACCAGAGGCTATCACATGAAGATCATGGGAGCGAAGGAGCTAGTGTAAGATTGGAGGCTAAACTCTCATAATTGTGAGCACTGCTCATGAGCTCTGTGTGGCCATTGCAAGCATTTGCTGAACATTGCATCGAAGTAGAATGCTGTTGGAGAACAGCTGGTATCAGAATAAGTGCAGAGAGATGAAGGGTTGAGGCATGGCCAACTTCTGCCTCTTGTCAATAGGGAAGCTTGAGGAGGTCGGATATGGCC